>NC_025688.1:16782104-16904367 GCF_000633955.1 Camelina sativa
CCTTTTTTTTTTTTTTTTTTTTCAATTTTCTTTTTTTTTTGTTGAGGAATCCATTAGACTTTTTAAGATGGGCTCATCATCTAAACCAATAGCGGGAGGCTAAACATTGTAGTTTCAGCGTGAATAGCTTTTTTGTGAAGATTGTAAAAACATGCATCCAACAACAACACTAGAGACAAAATTTTCCATGTTTTTCTAGAAATCAGACAATGGTGCTGATGGAGAGTGTGAGAAGACATAAGCAACATCATATTACCAGAGTGAGTCAAGACAACCCAACCTGATATTATCTCCAGAGATGTCCCAGACATATATAAGTGGCAAAATAAGATAAAATGAAGTCTGCTCCACATTAAACACATAAAATGTTATTGTCCAGTTTTCTAACAATTGCATGCTTTAATTATTATGGTTTCTTCTGGTCCTGTTCCATCTTGAGATCCTTGCAAAGTTGAACTTAGAAGTATACGAGATCTCTGTAGATTTTTCATTTGACGTCTTATTTGCATGACTAATTGATAAAATGTAAGTATCAACATTTTCCAAGGCAAAGCTATTGAAACATTATATATTAAAATCCACTAAATTCTTCTAAAGAGGTCAAAACAGAACACTGAAAAAAAGGATCATATGAGGGATATATGTTCCAAAATCCAACTAAAAGCCAGTAGAATATCTAATAAACCACTCTTTCACATTTGTGAGGTTTCTCCGAATTGCAGATCTAATAATAATTCTAAATCACATGATAATACTGATCGAGTATCATTTATACAAAAAAAATTTAGTTATAGAATTTTTAAATCCATCTCTAGAAGTTCTTATGAGAAAAATCATTTCTCAAAATTTTAATACCTTAGACTTTGAATTTATGAAGAAAAAACATAGTAAATTTAAAACATTTTGAAAATACATCTCACTCTCACTAATTTGGACTCTTTGTTACTCAATGGTCCATTCGACAGCACTAAATATCATCATCCCATGCATGTGTATATCCACTTCTTGTCTATGGAACTCAAATTCCTCCGATCTTCATGTGTCATCTAATTATCTCCTCTTTATTTTTCTTATCAGATCTATAATAAATCGGGATAGAAAAAAAAAATAACATGAAGGAAACAAAAAATCAAGCAATATGCCAAGTCTCTAGACAATGTTTTTTAAAGATCATAAACTTTTTTGGTTGTAAGAAGTATTAAATAAATAAAGAAAATTAGTTGCTTATGAAGTGGGTGGTGTCACACACAGCCATGTCGCCTGACCCTTAGGAAAGTGTCTCGTACCGTCTATTTTAAGTCTCCACCAAATCGTACCACTTCCACCATACACAACTAACCACGTGTCCCCCAACCAAAGAATCTAACCTTCGTCCAACCAATAAAAAATGACCGCTCGTCAACGACCCCACGCCACACATCACAGGTGAAAAGATTCGCTAACCTGGCCTAACCTTTAAACTAACTCCGAAGATATGGGCAAACTCAAAACTCCCATCTAACATCTGTCGCATGTTTATGCTTTCCTGTTTTTAGTTTATACCTTCTAATAGTATGATAAATTATGCTCTAAAAAAAAGTCAATTTTATGACTTAAAACTACGAAATCTACAAGTTACTGTTATTTTTACAATCATTTTTATAAGAAAAAAAAGTTATATAGGGTTTGTTCGTTTTGCTGCTGTAGGTATTTGCAGTTGTGGCAAACGCAAGTATAGTTGTTCATTTGTTTGCCGCAGGTATATACGTCATGATGTTGCAGCAACTACGTCTAACATTTTTAAACGTTGTTTCGATTCAGCGGTTAAAAACGTAAATGCAGTTGCTGCCGCTGCCGCAACCGCCTGTGTCAACCAAACGAACAAATCCATTATTGTAAAAAGTATGTGTGGATAGACGTTTAGTTTGAATAAAGTGTTTTTAAAATTGACAATTCGGATAATAAATCCTCGCCAATTAAAAAAGAAGAAGAAGGTATTGAATTAAGCTGATCAGCTCATGACTTGGACTGCTACCTATCGACAAAATTGGCACAACTTTGATAAGTACTTTAGTTTTCCATCTTTGTGAATGTGTTACTTTTTTCGGCTTTTCAATAAAGTTTGATGTTAGACTCTTCTAATAACATATATATAGTTTACATGATTTTTTTCCCCCACAGCACATAATTTTTAAAATAGGCATTCTTAGATTACGCATTATTAGTAAGTAAAGCCGGTGGCCACTGAAAAGATAGTTTTTCCAGACTTTGATGTATATATATATTTTTTATTTTATTATATTTTCCTAGTTTTATCAAAAGATCAATCCAAAATAAAATTGATGATCATATATTCATCATATATGTTAGTGTTGAGAGTAGAACAGCTCGAAAGCAAAATAAAGAACTATAAAATTCAATTAGTAACATGTATTATATATATATGAACTTGAGTATCTCTCTCATCATCATTATTAACCGGTTTAATTACACCAAACATATTAACCCCAACATAAACTTGAAAGTTCCTTCTTCTTCATTTTTTGTCTTTTTCTTTACATATATTGGAATGGATTTAGTTCAAATTTTATCTTTCTAAATATATTAAAAATAAAATAATTAATAAAGATGAAAAAATAGGATGAGATATTAATGGATATGGAGAAATAAGAGAAGAAGCACCACTTGATCACTTAGAGCCCACGTTCCCACTCTTAATCACCCAAAAATTAAAACAAAGACGTGCTCACATCTCATCTCACTCCCTCACCAGCTCACTTCACTCTCTCCATCTTTTTCTCTTTCTTTTTTTTATAATCATCTCTCTCAATCATCATTTTGATCAAAAGAAAAGATCACACCATATGGCTCTCGACACTCTCAATTCTCCCACCTCCACCACCACCACCACCAACGCTCCTCCTCCGCCTTTCCTCCGTTGCCTCGACCAAACCGAGCCCGAGAATCCTGAATCGTGGACCAAAAGAAAACGCACGAAACGACACCGTATAGATCAACCTAACCCTCCTTCCGAGGAAGAGTATCTCGCTCTCTGCCTCCTCATGCTCGCTCGTGGCTCCTCCGATCATCACTCTCCACCGTCCGATCATCACTCTCCTTCTTCTCCACCGTCCGATCATCAAAAAGATTACAAGTGCTCAGTTTGTGGCAAATCTTTCCCGTCTTACCAAGCGTTAGGTGGACACAAAACCAGTCATCGGAAACCGGTTAGTAATAATAATAACGAAGAAGGTAATAATAACACTAACGGCTCCGTTACTAATAACGCAAATATTATTAGTAACGGTTTGGTTGGTCAAAGTGGGAAGACTCATAACTGCTCTATATGTTTTAAGTCGTTCCCGTCTGGTCAAGCATTGGGTGGTCACAAACGATGTCACTACGATGGTGGTGGTGGTGGTGGTGGTAGTAACAGTAACATGCCTAGCCACGGGTTTGACCTGAACTTACCGGCTGATCAAGTTAGCGATGGGAAAAGTCAACTATCCGACGACGAAGTTACAAAGTCGGCGTTGTGATTATTATTATTATAATTTTTACCGATCGGGCTTAGCTAGCTAGTGATCGATCATTAGCTGAGTCTTGTGTAATGAAAATGATTGGAGTGGACTTTTGGATTATTTTTAATTTCTATTTTACGTATACGAAAAGATAAAATCTTCAAATGTTTATTCGTTGTTGGTTTTTGTTTATAGAAAGTAAAAAAAAAAAAGAAAAAAAAAAAACAGGGAATTATTTGGATTTATTCTTAATTTTTTTTTGATAAGGGAGAATAATAATAAAAGCTACTATTTCTTGGAAATTTCCTGCTGATTTATTGTTTTTTGCATTGTTGAAATTTTCATTTACTACTTCCGCAAGCAAAGGAACCACACTTCTGTGAATCTGTCACTCCCCAGCTTGAAGTGATCTGTTCCTAAGGATTTAACTATTCGATTAAACATTTGTAATATTTAAAATCAATTTTTCTACTTTAAAACGTAATTTGATTAGCAGAAAATTAGTATTAATATTGGGTTATGTTAGTATTAATTATTGTGAGTAGTGATAGATCGGTTAGTAGTACCTAACGACGAAGCTAACCCTTAAGTGTCTTGTCGTCTTTGATTAGTATTATCTTTTGATTGGTTGGCACACACACTTCCCTCCACGCTTAAATTATTTTTCTATAATTCTGTATTATTTCGTTTTCACGAGTCTTTTAGTATTTATAATTTGTTCCGATACGAAAAAATATCTTACACGTCCAAATCGATCACAGTTCTTTATGTATCTTCTAAGAAATAAGAGTAGTTATGCATTCCGAAGAAAATGTGGATATTGGGTATTCTCTAAATTAAATGCCACTATATACAGACAAAAATTTATTTTTTGGTGACACCGAAAATTAATGTTTATTAGGTGGTTTTCTAATATAATTGTATTGGTGTACTACCTGAGGGGTTAAAACTCAAAATTTTTTAACTTTTAAGATTAACTTAGCTTAGGTTTTGGCTTGGAAAAGACTAGAAAGGAAAATGATATTTCGAAAATAATGAAGGGAAAATTATAAATTAAAAAAAAACATAATATAGCGCACTAGAAAATAAAAGGGAAACTATATGTTGTACAGCTTACATCTTATATAAACCATGTGCAAATAATTAGTATAAACTTTGGTTGTTTTCCCGTGTTTTTTACTACTGCATGTGTTCATAAGTTCAAATTGTTAAAAACTTTATATTCCACAAATGTGTGCATATTGTCATTTGAATATAGTAAGGCCTTACAAGAATGTTAAAGGGCTAAAGCACTCGAACGTTCCAATGATATCCAAATTAGTTTTGGCATGGTCCCGTTGAAATGGTGTTAATTAATGTACCAAAGACTCATTGTTTGGAGACTTTTGGACCATAAGAAAAGTGTGTAGTAGAGCCCATAGTGAGAGTGTGTCGTCTCTTATAGCTGAGAATATATAGCCCAATTATATTTAAATCAGAACTCGATGGAGATGTCGAAGAAAAAATTAAAAAAGTAGAACACAACGTAAAACTTGACAATCAAAGAGCAAATGTTGGAGCACACGTGAAAAACCTAATATAAGTCCACAAACCCTTGTTATGTAACCCATGTAATTAGGTTTTCTAGCTTGATATATATAATAAATATGAACAAATATCAATGAATGTAACTAGGATATAACTGCCATTTGTGGAACCTCTCTTTCTTCCATTTCTTCTCTATCAAACAACATTTCAATTAGTGTATTGAACTGTAAAAATAGTTTGTCATTTTTTCGCTTTCATTTCTAAATAAAGCTAAAAAAATATTTGTTGGGATTACAAGTCTCCAGGAACTATATTTGTAGAACAAAGGGGACAATTCAAAAATTTGTGATAAACATGTATTGTAAGATTCAAAATAGAATAATTGCTGTAAATAGTTTTTAGTTATGAGGTAATACACAATAAAACCAATAGTTGACTAGTCGAGGTAGCGTTTAAGGACAACTCCAATAGAGGTTATATTTTTGAGGCTCTTAAAATTTTTAAGTAATATATTATGTACTTTTAGTAGAATAAGAACTCTGAAAATCTTAATTAAAATTCCTCCTCCAATGGTGGGTTTTAATTTGAGTCTTTTAATTTGATTTTTTTTTGTGTTGAAAAAAAAAAAAAAACTAGAATATGAAATTATTGCATTCAGGTCCAACAAGCTTTTGGTCCAAGAATCTGAGAATCGAAAAGATAATTATGGAAGAGAGAGCTCTGGTGTGGTTTAGTCATATCATCTTCTATTTCTTGGCCTTCACATCAAGGTCCATCGCCTGCAGGTTAAGCAGCAGGTCGTCAGAGCTCAAGTAGACCTTGTTTGCCGATTTTGAGATGGTTTGTGCTCTCTAGCTGCTTCGATCTTCCTCATTGTTAAGAACGCTTGGTTGTTCCTCTAGCTACTATATTTTACCAATATAGGGTTATTTGAAAAGGGAAAAGAAGGAAGCAAAGAAGGAATCAATAATATGTATTTACAGCCAATTAGCTAACCTATCTCTGAGTTATAAGCTGGCTCGCATTGTACTGGGCAACCACAGCTTTCAAGGTCTCATGGATATTAGAAGGCAAAACTCTCTCTCGGTAATTCTCACCAAGAGCTGTGTATACCTCAAGTAGTTGGTCAGCCATAGGACGGGTGAGAACCCTAAGTCCAAGTTTGACCTGAATGTTTCAATCCCACACAACACAAGTTTTTCATGCACTACAAGAAAACATGGAATTGCCGACTGCAAATTGCGACCGAAAACACAATCGTTAAATTTAGCGACTGGATTGCTATTGTTTTGCTACTCAATGGCTACTAGATGCTAATTCGAGATGCATAATGTCGCAGTATAGTCGCCAATTTGTGACTAGTTTGGAGACCAATTTGACAGTCGCCAAATATTGCGACTAAACAGCTACTCTTTAGCGACTGCTTTATTTAATTTGGGCTTTAAACCAAATTTGGACTGTAACAAAAGGGCTCAAACCCAAATGGTTTCTCTTCTTCCCGAGAAAACCCTAATCCCTCAAATCTCTTCTCAATCGTTTCTCTTCTTCCCCGAGAAAATCTTTATTTGAGCTCATTTTCTCTCTCGCCTAACAATAGCATCCCTGATTCGCTTAAACCTTAATTCTCGAGATCCCTCAAACCCTAACTATTTCAATTTCAATTGGCGGAGAGAGCGAGGAGAACCTTTACCCAACAGCTTTGCTTTTTTGACTCTCTTCCTCTGAATGATTTCAATGTCGTGTATCTCAAAACCTTTGGAGGAAGAAGAAGATACACAAAGCAAAATCAAACTCAACGACCACCACCACTCTTGATTGTGAAAACTGAAACTACAGAGCTTGATGATGATGAGGAGGAGGAGGAGAAGATGAAGAAGAAGAAGCTGAAGAGGAGGAGGATTGGTAATGGCGAGCTTATGAATTTGGGAGTGGATTCTACTACTTTAAGCATCTCTGATACCCCGACTTTAAGGGGATGTCGAATCAAAGCTGTGTGTAGCGGAAGCAAACAAAATGGATCTTCCCGGAGGAAGAAGAGTTTTGTCAAGAATCAGGAGACAGTTCTCACAGCTTCTGCTTCAGCTAAGAAATGGGTCAGGTTAGGATTCATTTACCGTTTATTTTTCCGGTTTAGGAACTGTCTCATCTCCGAGATAAATCATTGTTTGAAAATCTATACGCTTCTAAGTACAGTAGCATCTTCGGCAATGTAGTCATATTTTTGCTAATTAGTACACTATTAGTTAGTTTGACGTTTTATGACTGGCGAGTTTTGGGCATGGCAGGTTGAGTTATGATGGTGTGGATCCTACAGCTTTCATTGGGCTACAATGCAAGGCAAGTGTTGAGCTATTAAGTTATGTGCTTTAGCTATTCGATTCTATCTTTATGAAAGGGACCTGTTAACAATTTGATTGTTGTCTAATCTCTAGGTTTTTTGGCCATTAGATGTCGTTTGGTATCCTGGTTCTATCATTGGATATAATTTAGATACAAAGCATCACATTGTAAGTTATTTCTGTCTATTATATCTGGCTAATGTTATTATTTGTGGTGACTGATAGAATATCAAAATGCTTGTCTTTTTCACCACTATAATATGCTACAGGTTAAATATGGAGATGGAGATGGCGAGGAATTAGCTCTCCGTCGTGAAAAGATCAAATTTTTAATTTCTCGTGACCAGATGGAGTTGCTGAACATGAAGTTTTGTTATATGCCTTCGAGAATATACTTAAGCTGTTGCATCCATTTATGCTGTTTGTGACCGAGGATCTATGGCAGGTGACGTGCTCTCAGTTTCCTAATAGTAGATTGACATGAGATCGATTCGAGAACAAAATTGAGCTTCACTTGATCAACTTGAAGGTAGCTTTGGTTCTCTTATCTTGCCTTGAAACATTTATTTGTGTTGTAAACAAAGTTTGTGGTGTTTAAGCAGTGTTTTTTTGTGTGCTTAATACATATTCTGGTTCTTCTTCTTGTGCTTTGCTGCAGCTCTTGACAGTCTCGCTCAAGATATTGAGAAATCCAAGTCTGTGAGACTTTTCACGAACACTTGGTCAAAACAAGCTGAACACTTGTACACTTGAACTTGGTGTGATTTGTTGGATGTTTTCTAGAACTTATGTATGTTGAAACTTATTTACGGTGAAATTTATGTCTTTGTTTAATTTCATCTGTGTTATGTTTTAGTTATAGTTTTGATAATCTAATTTTCTTATTACAAAATCAAATAATTCAATTTTATCCGAATTTTTTAAAAAATATGATAAATCAATAATTAAACAGTCTTAAAACAGTCACTGAAACATACACAAATCAGTAACCAAAACAGTCGCAAATGAGTAACCAAAATAGTCGCTCAGGCGTTGCAACTCAGTCGCAACATTTAACGACTGTTTGGTGAGGGAACATCGACCAATATTATCAGTCGCCAAATAGTAGCTCATTGACTGACTCTTTAGCGACGCTCTGTTTAGCGACTACGTATGTCAGTCGCTAATCAGTCGTTACTAAGTAGTTTGCGACTGGTTAGTGACTGTTTTTGTAGTCGGTAATCTCATGTTTTCTTGTAGTGATGTATAGTTCATAGACCAAAACCACACAACATGATATAATCAATTACTATTACAAGGGAAGGAAGCAAAGTACCATATGGAGATCACGGCTCCCGGAAGTACTCTCAACTAGGTAAGATTTCGCACGAACGTCATAGATGATTGGCCTCTCGAACCACAAAATCATAAGGTGAGTGCTCTCAGGGTAGACCTACATAATCAAGCAAGCAAATATTATATATATAGTGCATCAAGATTGACTGTTACAAACGAGAATCAAATCTAGACTAACAAATCAACCTTGTAAACTTAACCTAGATGCCACAAACACAAGACTCACTACTAACACTAAGCCTAACCTAACTTCAGCTAGATGTCACAAACACAAGACACAATTGTTGATACTAAAGGCGAATATTGAATTTACAGATTCAGAGGAAATCATTTTTTTTTGGCAAGGACTAACCTTGTCTTTGATACCAACAAGGCGGTTGAAGACAATAGCTCGATGACCTCTATATATAGTGTTTGGAGTAACCAGATTATATATAGTATAAGCAAATGGAGATTCCATCTCAACAGCTAAACTAAGAAAGCAAACAAATCAATGACACCAATAGAGATTAAAATTCATTCTATAGCTTATTCACCTTGTAGAATTTGGAATTGAAATCTTTCATTGACCATACCATGCTTTTTTTTCTGTAAATCACAACCAACAAAAACAGAAAATACACTTGTACAGATCTATTCACTATTGTAGTCTTAAAAAAACACAATCTAAATCAACAATGCAGCCTCTCTATGTATTCAGAATCAAAACAGAGAATGATAATAAGTTCTGTTTCAATCAATTCTACATGCACAATCATAATTTCATGACACATAAACGTCAGATTCACCAATGCAACCAAACAAAAATGAGATCATCAAGCAGCTGAACATCAGCTAAAAGCTTTGTTGGAGGATAACCTGCGGATGCAAAAGCTTTACCAGAAGATTTCACTCTCTACAACTCTTTTTTCATCTGCAAAATTTTGTCAATTGCAGCAATAAGAGACCTCACTGAGTTGGATAATCTCTAATGATAACGTCTACATTGACAAAACATGAAACTAACCGAAAATAGTAGAGCTTTATCAATCCAAAATCACAAACTTCTATCAATACAAAATCACAAACTTCTATCAATACAAAACCAAACCAAATTCTAATCTAATCACCAAATCGAGAACCAAAAGCAATAGATCTAGAGGGTTATACCATGTTAGGTTTGAACTCCTTCATCTTCTGAAGTTTCTTCAACTCCAACTTAAGCTTCTCTGGTCTCAAGCTCATCCCCCTTTGTTCTCAGATTACATGCATCGTCGGAGGTCACAAGAAATTGAATTACTCAAACCAAGCTTTCAATCGATTTTTCAGAGATATGTCTTCTGATTTTTCAATATCTTCGTAGACAAAGAGAGAGGGGAGAAAGAGAAAATAGTCGAGAGTTTTTTTTTTGCCAACAAATAATTGACACATACGGTCTCTTATTCTCAAATCTAATATACTAAATAAGAGAGCCTCTTAATTTTTTTCTTATTTCTGATTTATTTTTTTCCTTCAAAATCTTTTGAGTTACATACCCTCTTAAAACTCTCTTAAAACTCCCCGTTGGGGAAGGCCTAAGCGTCTGTTCTGTTGTTAACAATTTGTCGACCAACTTTGTGGCGTTTAAGTGTTCTGAAAATATCTAAGCAAATAAACCTTTAGAACCCATAATTAAGTTCGACGAATACTTCTGCGTTCTTTATTTAGTATACGAATGGACTGAAGTAATTGGGTGAAAAAAGAAATATAATAGAGACGGCTGCATTCATTCAGTGGAAATATGCCTAATTGGAGTGTAGGTAAAGGACACCACGTAAGCAATGAACGGCGCCGTTTACCGCATTACTATTGGAAAGTATGTAGAAGAGAGAAGATATTTTTGATTTATTAATATATATGTTGTAGATCTTTCGTTCATCAAATTTGATTTTGTTACTAAATGTAAGGAGAAAAAGTGTTTTGATTTTGCTACACACGTGAGTCAGCAACGCCTCTATCTTTCTTCTAAAACATTTTTGTCATATTAAATTATCAAAACCCTTAAGGTCGATTTAAGGGTCATATAGCGGATTTGTTTCGTTGAAGGGTCAGGATTAGACTTAACCCTAAACAAAAACACAATCTCATTGGTTTCATCACTATATTCTATATATATTGTTTACAAAGTATACGTACTGCATGATGATCCATATTTGAAATCATATCATAGGTAATATTTTAAGAAAGGCATCTATTAGGTTTAACGAATAGATGTTTTTTCTTTACAAAAACGCAAACTTATTACTGATTTTTAGTTGGGGAGATGCGACTCTTGAGGGGTCATTAGCCCAATGCATGTTAAGCACACTACATTTTTGGCTGAGAAAGAGATATTACTAAATAAAAACTTCCAAAAAACAATTGTCAACAAACAAATAAACACTGGATCAGATAGAATTGAGAATTGCATATCAAATAATCGAGATCGTTCACGCATGACGCAACCCATTTATAGAAATTTTATAAAATGAATAGAAGAAAGAAATAAAATAGAAAAAGCAGAAAAGAACCAATGGTTGAGGAGGCACAACTATTCGCGGAGACACGGAGCCGTTCGCACCCATCACCTTGGAATCTCCTCTCTCTCTCTCCTCATCACCAACTAGTCAACAACCACACACCATTTCTTTTTCTTTTATTTTTTATATATCTAACTTTCACAATTTTTTTTTAACCTCTCTTTTTTTTTTCTTTGGGCAAAATCTCAATTAACCTACCATAACAAAAGTACAAAACAAGAAAAAAGGTTCATGTTCTTGAATTATATAACATAAGTTTCTTATGCAAAATAATGAGTCGGTACACAATAGTTTAAGTTATTAGAAGGAAAAGTAAACGATACCAAAATACGGTAAAAAAAAAGATATGAACATAACATTATCGTAAGTAGTAATTTATTAATGGGGTACGTACGCCTACATGGTTTATTGATCAAAGCTATCGTAAATTAACAATACAAAATAATCAGTTGTTTTTTTTTATTTTGCACTAATCATTCTATTTTGTAGGGTTGTTTAAACTTGATTATCCAATTAAGATAAAATAAAATCCCAAATGCATGACCCATTCCTTTACTCAAGTATCAAATGTATCCCTCTCTCTCTCTCTGTCTATATATATTTACATACTCTTCCTTCTTCTCCCAAACATTAAAACCCTTGTCCCACTCTCTCTCTCTCTTTCTCTCTTACAGCAAATATCTTTTTCTTGTACCAAAAGCAAAAAATAATCATCTTCTTGAATCTCCAAGATTACAGTAAACACCAAACCGAAGAAAGAATCAAAGAAACATAAAGAAGTACTATGAGTTGCAATGGTTGTCGAGTTCTTCGAAAAGGTTGCAGTGAGAATTGCATCCTGCGTCCATGTATCCAATGGATCGAATCACCAGAAGCTCAAGGCCACGCTACCGTCTTCGTCGCTAAGTTCTTCGGCCGTGCTGGTCTCATGTCTTTCATCTCCGCCGTACCTGAACCTCAATGCCCTGGTACTTTAAAAACCTCTCCAGATCCTCTTATCTCTCTTCACCTTTGTTTATAAACGACGGCGTTTTCTTAAGGGTATTTTGGACTTTTTGCAGCGTTGTTCCAGTCTTTGCTGTACGAAGCTTGTGGAAGAACTGTAAATCCGGTGAACGGAGCCGTCGGGTTGTTATGGACGGGGAACTGGAATATTTGTCAAGCGGCGGTTGAGACGGTGCTTCGCGGCGGTTCTTTGAAACCCATACCGGAGCTTCTTAACGGCGGAGGCGCCGGATTCGCCGGGTTCCCGTCTCCCACTTCAGACGAAGCTTCCGAGATCTGTACGGAGATGCTGAATCTACGAAAAGACGATTCCGGCGACCGGAATATATACCACCACTGCCGATTCTCGAGCTCCAGAACCAGATCGACGGCTTCTCCGCCGAAACGGAGACGATTAACGTCGGAACAACCTTCGTCGGAGCTCGATCTCTCTCTGATCCCTTCTTTTCCGATTAAAACGGCGCCTTTTAAAGAGGATACGCCGTCGATGTACTCAGAGGATTCCGTTACGACGGTTTCGTTCCGAGACAACAACGCCGGTGATCGGTACGTACGCGGCGGAGGAGAAACGGCAAAGTTGCTCAACCTTTTCGCTTGAACGGCGTCGTTTCTTTTTGAGGGTTAAAATTGTAATTTTTCGAGTAACTTTTTTTTTTTCCCTGGTGCCCTTTTTTGGATTAATATTTTGGGAAATGTGGCAACTACACCGGCAAATTAAGTGATTTGTTTTCTCAGTTTTTAAATTACGAGGAAATTAACCTAAAAACTACTATAAAGTAATCTTAATTAATTTGAGAGAATAATGATAATTCGTCGGTGGGGTACTGTTCTTTTTTTCTTTTTTCTAATGTTCATAATCATCATTTCTCATTGAAGTTGAAATTTAAAGATAATTATCATAATGTGTACGATATATGATGATGATTATTAGTAGCTATTATAATGTTATGTTTTTATCGATATATTGAACAATACTATAGTAATAATATAAAAAACAATCACGGATTGAAGGTCAACATGCATCTTCCAAAATCCAAAGCACCGGCCAAGTCTTCTTCACACCCCAACATACTTCGATTCTTTAAGGACCAACATGTTTCACAACTTGATATATTTTGATAATCATATATCTTGATTACTCCCCCCATATACATAAGCATTAATTATCTCTAAGTTTATTGTCTTTAGATAATACATTTGTTATTCAAATGGTTTGGTACAATTGATTAATTTAAAACTTAGAGGGGTATTCATGGTATTTTAGATTCTTTTTTATTTTTCTTTTTAGAAAATGAAATGTGATTCTATAAGATTCTGTGATATTTATTTGTAAACTTTGTGTGATTTTAAAATATTTTGCAATACAAAAAAAAAAAAAAATTTGTGGACAAAGAAAGAAAGAAGTTGTGGGAGATGAAGACGTAAACTTGTCGAAACACCACCACAGACCCTAAATTATGCAAGAAAGAAAAAGAAGCTTTAAGTGAGATGAAGAACAGAGGAAGAAGATGAGCAAAAGGGAGAAGAAGAAGGTGGAAGACACATGAGGAGAAGAAGGAATAAGTCAATAAGGAAGTTGGGCTTAGTAGTTTTGTGTGTGTGTTGTAAGAAAAAATCCACGTGATCCTATATTTCAATAGTTCTCTATAGACAATAACCAAAACAGCAGAGTAAATGGATAGAGAGAGAAGCAAACATGAATAGAAGAAAAAAAAAAAGCAAACGTGAAACAAAAAAATGTCGTGTGATGAGATACAACTTGAGGAAGAAGATGATGTGGCCATAGTTTCAGTATTAAATAGTTTCAGCATTCTCTATTGTGTAATCGGACATCAGAGAAAATTGTCATAAGTTACTTGTGTTCTATTCTAATTTTCATTGTTAAACACTTGATTATCCCATAATTGTGACCTATCATCATGAATGTGTTTCTACGAACAGAGATGGTCTGCGGAGAGTTGCCGGAGTTATCTGCGGAGAAAGCTTACAGAACAAAGATGGTGGTTGTTTTAGGACTGTGTTTTTTTTGTTTTTTTAATGAAATCCTTTAAAATTCCACCTCAGATGGTATGATTTTGAGAGGAGTATTTTTTAACTAAAAAGCAAAGAAAAATTCTCTTAGAATCATTCAAAGTAGTATTCTAAAAAAAGTTACGATATTTTGAATAACAAGAGATTTTAAGTTGGTTTTATAAACTATTGATTGAATAACAAGAGATTCTGAATTATTTGAAAGGATTTTATAAAAATCTTAGTTGAATAACATAGGATTTCTTAAGATTTTTTTAAAATTCTTAATTGAATAATAAATGATTTTAAGAATATTTTAAAATACTTTAAAATCCTTTAAAATGTTAAGTTCAGTACCTCTCTCTTAAATAGTTAAATATAAGCAAAATACGATGATCTTTTGTGATATTCCTAAAACATCTCTACAACTCTTTCAATGGCTTATCTACAACGTATATCTTTTGATCGATGTGAAATGAAACTATTAAAGATTTTTTTTTTGTTAAAAAATTTAACTACTAAAGATTAGTCTAACATAATTACATTCTCCGTATGATTACAAACTCCTATACTACTAAAAAGGATTAAACACGGTGGTTTAGATAATATGTATGTAATAGAGTAGATAATATGCACTATTATATAATGCATGTATATATATATGTAGTTGGATTGAACCAAAAAGTTGGGGTGGTAAAGGGAAAAGCTTTTGGGAGAGGCGGCTTTTGGACGACGCAAAGAGCCGTTTTTATCACTCCGTCGTCGAATCTTCAAAAGTACGCTTTTTATATTTTCTCCATTGTATTTTGTTTGATTTAAAACTAATATCTCAAGGTATTTTATTAGTCGATCTGTGGACTGTGGATGATGGCGTAGAAACAATGAAATAAACCAATAACATGTTTGCTTATATCATATTATAATGATTAAAAGGATTTACGTAAGAACGAAACTCACAAAAACGACGACAAATTCTATGATTTTCCGACATTACAATTGTGGTTTCATTGTATGGTACCGATCATTTGTTTGTTTGAATTCTACATATGTATAATTGTATATTAGAAAAGTTCATCGAATAATTCGTTAAACATAAACGACTTAAATTAAAATTAGGTGGTTGCTAGAGGCAAAAAAGATTAAGGGAGATGGCACAAACTCTTACTATCCCCAAGTTTAATTGTCACCGTAATCTTGTTTCATTCTCATTTCATCAACTAATATTGGTGCCAAGTTTTTACCAAATAAATTACTCGTCAGCTATAGTTATTCTAGAGGGGTTGTAGGGTGGTAAAAACATGAAATTATTCATTTATTTTTACATTTATAACCACATAAAACTATTGAAAAGAAGTATGATTTAAATAGAATATAAATTTGAAAATTAGAGAAAGATAAAAAGGTACACAGAAAGTAACCATAATTAGATGTTCGAAATCTTACAACTATTTTTGAAAAAAAGTTTCATTCTCATCAATCATCATAGAAAAATAAAACTACATTGTACATTACCGGTGACTTTTTTTTGGCAAGAAAACAAAACGATTGACACATTTTCAAGTTTTATTTCGAAAAAAGGAAAAAAAAAATCGTTGAAAATGAGGATAAATACTTGGTTGTTGGAACAGAAGAAGTGATTTGAAGATCTTATGAAGGATGATGAAGAAGAAGAAGAAGTGGGATCCATACTTTCGACCAGCCACCAGTGGGCAAACAATTACTTGTGGTCCACGTCACTCTCTCTTCTTTTTCTGACCACCAGACTCTCTTTCTTTCTTTCTTTTCTCAGAAAAGAAATAAATATAGATGGTTTTGTCAACAACCTATCATCAAGAAGCAATTTATTTTTAGCATCTAAACATATATAGTATAAACAAAACACCCGACCAATTTCTAGATGAGTAAGTTCTTGATAACATGCAACTATGACGAGCTTGGTGCACAAATACCATTTGGTTTTCTTTTCCAAATTTAAGAAAATGATACGCGTTACTCATCTTGAATGATATATTCGTATCATTATTGGCATTGGAATAATTCCGATTCATAAGTTTGTTTTATAATATACCATAAGATATAAAAACCTTAACTAGTTGGTTGACAAAAAACAAAAAAGCCTTAACTAGTTTTGAAAATAAGTATTCTATTGTCAACATTTTTTTTTTTAGCATACAAAGCTATAAAATGTTCCGGGATCTGAGGATTTTTGTGAAATATCCCCTCGAATTTTGGGACATGAAAGTGGGGGCTTCTTTCATCTTCCTACGTTCAATCTAGTCCGGTTATTACATTCTAATTAGTGTGTAATCATGATATTACAATATTTGTGGAGCTAATTATTCTAGTAGAAAGATTCTCTTTGTTTGCGATTTGTTATTTAAATAGAACAATTCGGATATACATGAGTCCATCATCAAATAAAATGAGAATAAAGAAACATATACTAGCAAAGATTCGTGTTTAATGCCAAAAGCCACGAGCAGCCGCAGTTTCTAACGGGCCCAAATGCATTCATCATCTTCTCCACTTAAGTCGGTGTGAGTGAGTCCACTTGATGTTTTCTTAAACTTTTCTTTCGTATACGAACAAAAAGTTGTTATTATATACATAAAAATGATAGTTATGTAATTAAGGAATACCTAAACGTAAATAATTGTGTTTTGACAAATCAAACCAAATCTCACATGATTGTGAAACATTTTCTTTCTTTCTATATTCCACAAAAATGGTGATCAGTAAAAAAAAAAGCACATGTAGGTGGAGAAACAAAAGACGTAGACCATCAAAATGGTCACGTTTAACTTCAAGGCGTCTCAAATTGTATGTTTCTTGCCAATCTTTATTGAGTTTCTTGAGAAACGAGATGATCATAAGACTTGGTCAGCATTTTGTGGTCCTTAAGCAGGCAAAATCAAGGGTATATTGTGTGATCATCCTTCGAGTAAGGAGAGGACCCAAGAGCCATCTTGCCCCTTCAAATATTTTGTTGGCCGTAGCCGTACACTTAAACTTATTAATACTTAATCAAGGATATTCTTTTATTAAAGCAGAAAATAAAGAAAAGAAAAAGAGTTAAACAAAAAAGTATAAAATAAGATTATAGATGCTTCTAAATTAGATTTCTAATGTCCGAGTTGATTCAAGATTTATATATCATGATTAAGTTATACAACGTCACTGACATCAATCTTTTTACGAATCATAATATAATCTTTTTTGCGAAGGGTAATTTTGTTAAGTTAAAACGAGACTTTGGACTTTGGAGAGGCTCGGATCAGTGTTGAAGATTTGGGAGAGATCGCGACAAGGACGTGAAGTGGGATCCCTACACGTGACTGGTTCCCTCATCGCTGGAACATATTTTTATCCACTCTTTCACCTTTTGGGTCCCCTACGATTGCTGCTCAACTTTGACTAAATCTTTTACATGTTGTAACCAGTAACCACAGAGAATATATACTTCGTTGGATATAGATTTTATTTTTACTCACCTAATGTTATTAACCACAACAGTCAAACAAAGCACTATAACCTATAAACCACACCCAATAACAATTGACAATCTAGTTTGTCAGTTGCTAGTGAGCTGACTTATCAGTTGAATACATGGTCTGGAAATGTGTTTAGTGTAAAGTGGACCAATAAAAAAAACGAGAGCTCAAGTTCCACTACTATTTCATGTTATTGTTAAGGGTCTTTTGCAAAATAAGTTTCTTTTTTAACCAATGTACTGTCGAATCGATGTCTAATTTTCTTTCTCTACTCTATTATGTACATGCTTTTATAAATGTAATACTGAATCTGTACACAAAGTTTTATAGAAAAATGTAGGTTAGAACTGTAATCTATTACAGAATAATGCAAAATTGTAAGAAATAGCGTGAAAACTGTACAAAAAATTGACCTTAAAGTTTTTGGTTTACTTTTAATAAAGTTTTGTGATCGGTAAACTTAAAAACTGTACATTTGTAAAGTTTTGTAAGCTGTTACCAATTAGACCCAATGTATTTTAAAAAAGAATGAGTAATATACTACCCAAAAAAATGAATAAAGAATTGAATTAGGCTTGAAAACATGGGCCAGAAAGTTCCAATATCATATTGGCAATCTGCATAACAGTTTGATAAGGCCCAAAGCTTAACTTACGTAGCTCCGTTATGTGTCTCATGCGGGCATGAAACAAAAAACTAACACACGATAACGTAACTTACACAGTTACACTAATATAATTAGTTTATGTTACACAATTATCAACTAACACTGCAATAATTAAACAACATGAACTAACCAATCATAAATTTTAAAACTTAAAAATGGCAGCGGTTCAAAAAAATTAAGCTGCTTGATTGGTAACGAGCCTTCTTCATCTTTTGTAACCTTGAGAGTTGTTTGATTAGACACAAGTCTCCTTCTGCATCTTTTGTGACATTAATATGAAAATCCATTGATCTTGGTGACAATTTAAGCTTCTTCTTTTATTTTCTTCACACAATAGATGAGCTAGTCAATTTCTTATCTCTTTTTATTATGCTCTACAGGAGTTAAAAGCTAGATAAGCTTGTTTTGGATTCTCCCACAACAACGACCAACCACCTATAACAAATTTAAACATCTATTCTATTGAGGGACCAATCAACCAACGATAACGATGATGACTAATAATTGAATCCAGTTTCTAGTTAATTCAATATTTTAGATCATCTCATGTTTTATTCCCAAGATCAGTTATTCTTCACTGCTTCGATTCAGTGTTAACATTTACGAATTGAGTTTTTCACTTCAAGCAAAATTTAACAATAAACAGCCAGCAAATTATTTTGTAATTTTACCGTATTAATTTACCAGCTCATACATTTGCTTTCCTTTTCTATTTAAGTCAAAAGTTAAAATACTATGGACACGAAAAGTACCAAATACATAACAAAGTGTGAACTCTGCGGCCACGGGCATAAATACATATATCAAATCCCCAGAGGAGCCGGTTTGAGTGTATAGTCCATGACTCCATGCTATATGACTTTTATCTCAATGTTGAATTCGATCCAAGAAATTTTGAATTTAATAATTGAACAACGTCAAAATGCTCATGGGGGTATAGTATTTTGTTTTTGTTGCAAAGTGCATGCAGTGATTATATCCATGAATGCGATAGCGCGGCGAAAGAGAATAATACTAACCTAGATGACAAATACTCAGCCGTACATGTACACATAAATACAAAACCTGCCACTTCACATGTCACCCACCATTAAGCACCCCTTCACAGACTTGATACTTTCTATGTAATAACAGAAACACTCCAACTTCTTGGTCGTATATATATGTTACAATAATTCGCTTAATACTGTATATGTTACTACAAATGTAATACTTTCCTTAAATAACATATACATTGTTTACACAGACTACAAGATTCAGCATAAGATGCAACCTTCGACTTAATTATTGATTCATGTTTTTAGCTATTTAAGTCATATATATCGGACATACATATATTGCTCATCTATGTATTTGTCTTACACAACACAAGCGACCGTAGCGATGCGTTTCCCAATGATAAGGTTACCACACATACAGACATACTTACACGACTCTCTCTACTGTCTCGTCTCTTTCTTTCCTCATCCCTCTTCTTTGTCTCCTTTCTCTCTATTCTTCACTTTTCAGAATTATTTTACGTAAATATTATGGACATGTCCTTTTCATCACCCTTCTCTACTCTTTTTGTTCTTTTTGTTTCCTCTTGAGCCACAACAACAACAAGAAGATTAAACGATACATTTCTCTCCAAAACTCGACCCAAATGACCAAAACCCGGATTCGTAACCTGACCCGACTCCCTTCTCCCAAACCACTACGCGGTGGCGACGCCAACTTCATGGAACAGCTCCTCCTCCACTGCGCAACCGCCATCGACTCAAACGACGCAGCACTGGCTCACCAAATCCTCTGGGTGCTCAACAACACTGCTCCACCAGACGGTGACTCCACCCAACGACTAACAACCGCCTTCCTCCGCGCGTTGCTCTCACGCGCCGTCTCCAAAACCCCTACATTATCATCCACCATTAGTTTCCTACCTCCAGCAGATGAACTCCACCGGTTCTCAGTAGTGGAGCTAGCAGCGTTCGTCGACCTCACTCCTTGGCACCGGTTCGGATTCATCGCGGCCAACGCGGCTATCTTAACAGCCGTGGAAGGTTACTCAACGGTTCACATAGTTGACTTAAGTTTGACTCATTGTATGCAAATCCCTACTCTCATAGACGCCATGGCAAGCCGACTTAACAAACCTCCTCCGCTTCTTAAACTCACCGTCGTCTCTTCTTCCGATAACTTCCCACCGTTCATCAACATCTCCTACGAAGAACTCGGATCCAAACTCGTCAGCTTCGCCACCACAAGGAACATAACTATGGAGTTCACAATCATACCTTCAACTTACTCCGATGGTTTCTCTTCCCTCCTACAACAACTACGGGTTTACCCTTCTTCATTCAACGAAGCTCTCGTCGTTAACTGCCACATGATGCTCCGTTACATCCCTGACGAAACCCTAACTTCATCATCGTCATCGCTTAGAACAGTTTTCTTGAAACATCTCCGATCTTTGAATCCAAGAATCGTAACCCTAATAGAGGAAGACGTAGATCTCACATCGGGGAACTTGGTTAACCGGTTAAGATCGGCGTTTAACTACTTATGGATACCGTTTGATACAACGGACACGTTTATGAGAGAGCAGAGGCGATGGTACGAGGCGGAGATAAGTTGGAAGATAGAAAACGTGGTGGCGAAGGAAGGTGCGGAAAGGGTGGAGAGGAGTGAGACGAAGAGACGGTGGTTTGAGAGGATGAGAGAGGCTGAGTTCGGTGGAGTTAGGGTTAAGGAAGAGGCGGTGGCGGATGTGAAGGCGATGCTGGAGGAACACGCCGTCGGGTGGGGGATGAAGAAGGAAGATGACGACAATAGTCTAGTCCTGACGTGGAAAGGTCATAGTGTAGTGTTCGCTACCGTTTGGATTCCAATTTAAATCGGGTTGATTTGATTTAATTTAATTTAATTGGATACTAGTAGATTAGTATTGCTCTGATACTAGTAGATTAGTATTGATCTCATTCTGATCTAATTAAATAAGTTTTTTTCCTTCTAATTGCTCTAGTGTTTTGTATTAGTTCCAACATTAACGGTGCAAAAAGTAACCGTTATTGTGATTAAACATATTTTAAAATTTGCAAGCATTTTTAGTTTAGGATGATTAGTTTTTCTTTTTTTTTTGGTGTATAGGTTTTTTTTTTATGACAGTTACAACTTTATACGAAGAAATATCACCAAAACAAATGAAAATTTACGATTTAGTTGAAAAAAGGATATGAAACATTTGGAGGGTACAATGAAGAAGACATGCCACACAAAAAAAAAAAATATATAGATAGGATAAAATACAAATAAAGACATAAACAGAACAAATGACAAACCAATATTTTATCATATTCAAATAAACGTTCAAACATTAATCAAACGAAAATAATATAAGTTGAATTAGATAAGAGACAAAAAAAATGGGGAATAATATAACTTATTATTTCCATCATCATTATCTCTAGTTAAACGCACCGCAGTCACGACGAATGTTTCCATTGCGGCTATTCTTAACTCCAACACGGCCAAGTTTAGTCATGGCTGTCACAAAAGCGCGGTTAAAAGCCGTAGAGTTCGAGGCCCAAACATTAACGGTGGGCCTTGAGCGACCGTCCGTGAAGAGAACTTGATCGGAGGTGAATAGACCTTTGCCTTGTTGAAGATTCTTGAAGTAAGTGTTGTCAAACGTCTTGGGCGTGACTGGGTCCATGTTGATTGCGATTCTTGGGTCCACATTCTTAGGACAAGCCTTTTGAAGCTCTATAGCGTAAGCCTTGTTTAGAGTTGGGTCCACTGAGTTGATGCCGTTGAAGTTGTAGATTCTTTTAAAGACCTTGCCACAATGTGCGAATCCAAGGGTGTGAGCCGCTACATTATAAAATATATCGGTATAGATATCGATGTGATATAATTATATATAAGAAATGTTTTGTTTAAAATTTGGTTTACCTGAAAGAGCAATCATATCTTCTTGGGTAAGTTTGTTTTTTTTGAAAAGAGCGTTAAGTTTGTCTACATTGTCCGACGGTCCTGGTAAGTTCCCTTCAACACTAGACGCAGTTGATACCAATCCGTCAAACCTACCGAGTTCAACTTCATAGGACGGTCCTCCAGCCTATACATGCATATAAACAATGAGATATAACAATGTTTTTTGTCGGTCACAACATATAGTATTGGTAGAAAATGAAGATTAATATGAAATTTAGTGTAGGATTATCTGGTTGTAGAATGGTGAGTACGGATACTTACCGCAACAACAACATCTCGGGTGGCCAAAGTAAGAATATCTGCGCATGAGACCTTGTTCCGGCAATGAGGGTTAGCGTCAAGGGCTTTCTTAGCTAGGATCACCACATCAAATCCATCTCCGGCTAGCGAAATGTTATCTGGATGATCCTTCTCTGCCTTGTTCTTAGGCGTTGACTGGATCATGACAGAGGCATCACAACCCTACAATGCAAATTACACCGAAGGTAGAAACCAATTAGTCGCCTAACAAAAGAAGAGAACGAAGATATGAGAACGCTTGAACTAAAAACATACATTGACAAAGCAGTCGTGGAAGAAGAGACGGAGAGTGGCAGGTATGGTGACGAATGTCTGCTTTACTTTCTTTTGGACAGCGTTTCTCACGATTTGTTCGACGTTGGGGCAAGTTTTGGAGTAGAAACCGCGGCTTAGTTGCGCGGTGGTTGTATCCGGAAAGACAGAGATTGTGAGACAAAGTGCAACGACTAGAACCATACCGAAGCGAGCCATTTTTTTAGACAAAACCGAGAGAGAGTGTTGTATATATAAATTGACCCAAGACAAGAAGAAGAAATGTTTTGAATTGATGATGGTAAAAGTTGCACGATAAATGGTTTATATAATGATGGGCTTGGAGGACATAACAAATTATTAAAGAAGATCCATTTGTTTTATTTTAGACTTTTATTCGATTTTTGGTTAACTGCACCAGGCCTACCTTACTCATTTCATTTTATACTTGTTACTTGTTAGCATGATATATAATAATTCTATCACTTAAGAAAAAAATCTGACAAGAGTGGGAAATTTGCAATGAGTTGAGAATGAAACATATATATTGACCAACATCCAATTGTTAATTTGCCTCAGTTAATATTAATTAATTGTGTACTTATATGATAAATTGTATGAATGTAATTATGGATTTATCAGCTGTAAAAAGGTAAATCTGGATCGCCGACAACAATATAACAAAAAAAATGGATCGCCGAAACAAAAAGGAAGTAAAAGTGGATTACCATTACAAAAAGTGGACATGTGGTTTGCACGTCGTTACATGAAAGTGAGTGAGAGCATCATAATGAAAAATAAGAGTAAGAACAATAGTAGTAGTACAACATGTTAATTTTACGATTAACATTTCATTGGTGCATAACAGCTAATTTTGTCCCCTATCATGTTATAGACTTATATCCTATGTAAACAGCGAATATATCATATATTTTTTTTTATTTTTATCATACCATCATGTAATATATTGGTAAGTGTGTTCAAAATGGATCTTTAGAGCATTGTTATTGGTTATCGTGCTTTAAACATATCTCAAAATTTTATTTTAATACATATATGTTATTTTTATTATTGAATTAAATTTATTGTTCAAAACCAATAAGATAACAACTGTAGATATCTGCCTCTCAAATTATCTCCCAAAAACAGTTTATGTGAAGATTAAATCTTTTTTTTTGTCAATTGATATTATTATTAAAACACGTGGTTCCAATTAAGGTAGAATACAAAATGAAATACTACGCCCAAAAGAGGGGAGGCTTAAGCCGGCGGACTACAAGAATATCTCCAGAGTCAAAAGCCGGAGGAAAACAAGATTTCCCCGGAAACTAACAAAGGAACTAAAAAAACTATACATAACAGAACATTTGATAATAAAAACGAAAGAAGACAACAACCTTAATATAAGAAAATGCAATCGGCCATAAAACCTTAACAGAAACAATAGAACCAAGAGAGCAAAGAACTTCTTCTTCTAACCCACAAACGGATGAGATTTACCAAGGATGCCCACGACCAACTCAAGAATAACATCAACCACCTCCTGAGAGTCGATCTCTCGTAACCAAGAACCAGGGACCTCATAACACGGCAAGCAAGACCACTCACTTCCGGAAGCGACGACGACGTTGATACGCCAAAGAACGTCAAACTACAAGTCTTCAAAACGTGAGGAGTGAGGCCTAACTTCTCGTAGAACACCAATCACATAGATGAGACCGACGAAAACGGAGAAGACTATCACCCACTATGAACAACAAGAAGAAGAAGGAACTCGACAAA
The DNA here is from genome assembly GCF_000633955.1 of Camelina sativa. Taxonomy (NCBI): domain Eukaryota; kingdom Viridiplantae; phylum Streptophyta; class Magnoliopsida; order Brassicales; family Brassicaceae; genus Camelina; species Camelina sativa. The sequence goes on from NC_025688.1 coordinate 16,806,825, forward strand.
CTTAAGGTTCAACCATCACATTCAAACAAAACGAAACCTCTGCTTAGAAAGGAGTCGAAACATCCCAATCGAAAACTACTAAAACTGCTCAATACTACTAAGGACCACCATATATCTACCACTAACAAAAACCAACTAAAGCGAATCCATCTAACCCTAGCAAAACGTCGAAGAAGAAACGGCCAGAAGGTGGGCTAACCAGACAGCAGAAACAGACGAGACCATGGCCATGGATTCACGAAAACCAAATCTCGAGATCTTCCAACAAGAACAGAGCACCCGCCAGATCTATAGATCTCGGACACCCAACAACAACCTTCTCTGGAGCAGCTGATCACCGACATAACCAAACACCCTCGCCGTGAAGATCTACTATTTCCACCAAAATAAGATTTTCTCCAACGAAATACAAGAAATAAACGAATTGCAGAACCAAAAAACTACAACACAAACGAAAAGGGGAAGCCACTGACATAACCAAATAAGCGAGAAGCGCCAACCACCGTAGTGACTTCCCAGATCTGAAAAAAACTAGGCTTTTGCTGTTTGGGAGAGGGAGAGAGCAGCACTCGGGAGAAATTTTTTTTTATTCGACCTTCTTTCTTTCAAGATTAAATTTTCTCGGTCTTTCTTTTTATTTATTATTATTATTATTTTTTTTGACATTCATGGAAAGACTCTACCAATGACCATGCTTTTAGGATCGATGAGCATAGAAAATAATAGGTAATTCGACCGCGTGAAAACAAACTTAGCTCAGCCATACTCCGCACAGAGATGCTTAATAGTCTTAGATTTGTTATTTAAAGTTTGTGCAAGATCACTCGAAAGTCGAAACCATACATAGAATTTGGATCTTTATTCTAACACGCGCCTTGAAATGATTAAAGCAATGCTATTTTTCTTTTAATAAAAGATTATGAGAAGATTGTGCAAGCCACGCTCCTTGTTTGTGTTGACAACTTGGTTAATGTCAAACCCATTAAAATATCTTCGGTAACTAAAGTTTTTAATATATTTGTAACTAAAATATGGTATCTGAAAATCACAATTGATTCTAAAATCAAATATATAAACTTTAAAAGAATATAATTTATCCAAGGGCTTAAGTTTTAATTAATTTTTCACATTCAAAGGCATTAAAGTCTAATATAGAATTTGAAGTCCAACAAAAAAAATCATTAAAAAATAACATAATTCCCAACTAGGTGCTAGTGAAATAATTAATATTTACCATCAGAAAAAACACCCCTAAAAATTTTAACTATACAAAAAGAACCCTAGCGTCTAACCTTTGAAAAATCCCTAACAAGTCTTAATAAAAAAAAGGCTATGGAACTCTTGCCCGATGTTCTGGTAGAAGAGATTTTACAGAGACTTCCGGTGAAATCTCTTATCAGATTCATATCCGTTTCGAAACTATGGAACTCAACGATCAGAACACAATACTTTGCGTCGAAACATCTTATTCTTGCGCAGTCAAGAAATCCAGATATCCTTCTTCTCTTTAGTACTCGAGAAGGCTATGAGGATGAATTAAAAACAGATTTCTATCGAAGAACGTTGACGTTAGGGGTTTCAGATTCTGAAAAGATTCATATTTTTCCCGAAGCATTTTCTGATAGATTTACCGAGAGTTGTGATGGTCTGTCTAACATGTGTCTTTAGTTTAAAAAGATTGATTTATGTGATCAATCCCGCAACTAGATGGTGTCGAAGTCTTCCTCAGCCTAAGTTTCAACAAGTTGATTATTGTGGTGAGTTTCACCTTAATTTATTTTTCCATAGGTCAATTAGTAATACTCCCTCCGTTTCAAAATATTTAACTAAAACACGCAGATTAAGAAGTCTTTACTTTTAACAAGTTCAACCAATCAGAAACAATACTGCATAATATAAAATATTAAACTAATCTAAAAGTTGCAAAAACTTGAAAACATCTTATATTAAGAAATAAAAAAACTTCTCTAAAACATCTTATATTTTGAAATGGAGAGAGTATTTTTTTAGGTTCAATATAGTGTATATATATATATTTTTCGCCATTCATTAGTGTTTTTCTTCTTCTTCTGATTTAATGATGTTTGTTTTGCTCTTTTTACACAGATAAAATCCGATTCGAAAGCCTCGGATTCGGTAAAGATAGATCGACATGCAAATACAAAATGGTTTGCTTATATATGAATTAGTTAGATCTTTGAAAAGCTAAAACTAAGGCTAAAGTTGATGTCTCTAGCTTGAATAAGCTTCTGTCTAGGATCTAGACAACTTGTCTAGGTTTGTTTCACGAACTCAAAATGCAACAGAAACCAAAACAGAACAAACCAAAAGAAAACAGAGCACACCAAACGAATGTTTACCCAGTTCACTTCCGTTAATGAGGAAGCTACGTCTGGGCCGGGATCTGTCTCCCAGAATCCACTAATCACAGAGTTTAACACAAAGAAATCTCTCACCCACTGAACCCCTTACAAGATCACTGGATTCCATCTCTCTTGTCTCTCTCTCTCTCTGTTTCCCCAAGAACATAAAACACAAGTTTACTCTTTGTTTTTGTTCTCTCTACTTAACCTTATCTCTCTCTTACTGCGCAAACTTCCTTTAAATAAATGCTTGCTCAATAACCCTAGTTCCCCTTCTAGCCGCTTCTACAAGTTGCCTCTTCCTTGGCGTTATTGTAGTGACATCACTCCGTCTCTTTGCAGGGAGCAAATAAGACGAATTCCTCTTATGCTTTTGCTTTGACAGACTCGGCGGCAAAATCGGATTGTTGCAGCTTGTGGTCCTGAACGTGAGTCATCACTTGAGCTGGCACTACTTGTCCTCCAAGCTTCTCTTGAACTTTGTCTCATTCTTTTTTCACTAATCCTAACAAAACTCCACCTAGTGAACCAAGAACAACAATAATAAAACATGTCAAGTGTACTTACCTTAATGAGAGAGAGATTCTGGTCTGATTAGTCTTTGGATTCCATCTCGGTTCCTGAGTAGGATTACTCAGTCTGCACACGTAGCAAGTTCAATGCTGCTTGAAACTTGCTAACGGACACCACCTTGGTAAAGATATATGCATGATTTACATCCGTGGATATCTTTGTCACTTCCACAACTCCATCTGCGATGCAATTTCGGATCTTGTGGAACTTGATGTCAATGTGCTTCATCCTTTCATGGTGCACATTGTTCTTTGAAAGGGCTATGGCGCCTTGAGAGTCACAGAAAATCTCAACTGCCTTCTGATCATAACCAAAATCCTTCAATAAGCCTTTAAGCCATAATGCATCTCTTACTGCTTCACTCAGAGACATGTACTCGGCTTCAGTGGAGGTCATATCCACCACTTTCTATAAACGCGACCTCCAACTGATAGTATTCCTACCAAGGGTGAAGACCATGCCACCAGTAGACCTTCTTCTATCGACATCTCCTGCGTGATCAGAGTCACAATAACCTCTAATGAGGAAATCAGACCCTTTCCGGTAGCCCAGCTTCATCTTTTGTGTTCCCCTGATGTATCTTAGCACCCACTTGACTCCCAACCAGTGTTCTTTGATCGGTTTACTCATAAATCTGCTAATGACACCAACAAGATAAGCCAAGTCTGGCCTTGTTCCGATCTTAGCATACATAATTCTCCCAACTGCATTAGAGTATGGAACTATCTTCATGTACTCTTTGTCTTTGAGCAGCTGCTCTTCAGTAGCAGCCTGCATCTTTAGATGAACTCCAAGTGGAGTGTCTTGCTTCTTCGCTTGATCCATCTGGTACATTTCCAAAACCTTTTCAAGGTAACCTTCTTGGGAGAGCTTCAGTGTTCCTCTTTCTCGGTCTCTGATGATCTCCATACCGAGTATTTTCTTAGCTGCACCCAAGTCCTTCATCTCAAATCTTTCACTAAGTTTCTGTTTCAGACTTGAGATTACACTTATGTCTTTAGCCGCCACAAACATGTCATCAACATAGATGAGCAAATAAACCTTGGAACCATCCTCAAGAGTTTTGATGTAAGCACAATTGTCTCTAGCACTCTTCTCAAAACTAATCTCAGTCATGAAACTGTCAAATTTCTGGTTCCACTTTCTTGGTGACTGTTTCATGCCGTATAGTGACTTGTTGAGTAGACACACTTGTCCTTGCTGGAACTGACTCTCAAAGCCTTCAGGGATTTCCATATAAATCTTTTCTTCTAACTCTCCATGGAGAAATGCAGTCTTGACGTCTAATTGTTCCAATTCATAATCTTCTTCCACAACTATGGCTAAAAAGATCCTTATGGATACATGTTTCACCACTGGTGCAAAGACCTCAGTGTAATCAACACCTTCTCTTTGTGCATACCCTTTAGCAACGAGTCTGGCCTTGAATTGCGGTTTCTCAACTTCAGGAATCCCAGGCTTACGCGTGAAAATCCATTTGCAGCCGATGATCCTTTGTCCTTTAGGCGGTATGACTGCAGTCCATGTGTGATTCTTGAGAAGAGAATCCATCTCTTCGAGCATTCCACCTCTCCATAATTCCCAATCAGCATCTCTTAGTGCAGCTTGATAGGTTGCAGGTTCTGTTTTGTCTCCATCGAATGTGGTGACCAAAGCCTCTCCATCAAATTCATCTTCATCATCCGTTTCTTCTCCAAAGTAGCCTTCCACATCAAATCTCCTAGGAGCAGTGATGAGTCTCCTTGCTCTATCTCGAACCAAATGATAACTCTCAGGTGAATCATGGGTAGGATTTTCAGGAACTGTGTTATCCTCTGTTTGGTGACCGTCTTGAACAGGTGAGTGATCTCCCAGGGATCCTGTTTCTTCCAGGAAATCTCCACCCAAGCGTGTGTCACCAATTTCATCAAGGTCAATGTCCAGAGAACCACTTGATGCTTCTTCTTCAGAGTTTTGATTTCCCTGCATCATATCCTTGTAGACTGCATTCTCTTGAAATAACACATTTCTGCTTACTGCAACTTTCTTTTCTTCTAGTAACCATACCTTGTAACCTTTCACTCCTTCTGGATAGCCTAGAAACACTCTTTTCTTGGCTCTAGGAACTAACTTTCCTTCATCCGTATGAACAAAAGCAACACATCCGAACCTCTTTAAGTAACTGTAAACTGGAGATTTACCTGTCCATCTCTTGTCAGGAATCTCAAAGTTTACTGCAGACGAGGGTGTTTTGTTGATCAACTTCACTGCCGTGTTAGTAGCTTCAGCCCAAAATCTCTTAGGCATTCCAGAATCACTTAACATGCTCCTAACTTTCTCCATGATCGTCCAGTTCATTCTTTCTGCAACGCCGTTCTGTTGTGGCGTATAGGCACATGTTCTGTGTCTTGCTATGCCATTCTCTTTGCAGAACTCGTTGAACAAGTGATTGCAGAATTCTAAGACGTTGTCAATTCTTAAGACCTTGATCTTCCTCTCTGCTTGATTCTCCACCAAAGTGCTCCATTCGAAAAAAAATTCAAATGCCACGTCCTTGTGCTTTAGGAAGTAAACCCATGTCTTTCTCGAGTAGTCATCAATGAATGTAATGAAGTACTGACATTTTCCCAAAGACATTTGCACTGATGGAGCTCCCCATAAATCTGAATGCACATAGTCGAGTTTGTCCTTAGTACCATGGGTAGCTAAGACAAAACTAACTTTCTTTGCTTTCCCGTATATACAGTCTTCACACACCGTTAAGGTTGAGATCCTTTTCTTGTCGAGAAAGCCTTTCCTTGCTAGGATCTCCATGTTTTTCTGACTTATGTGGCACAATCTCCGATGCCACAAGACTGTATCATCCGGTGATCTTTCAACTGCGAGAGACTGACCAGTCTCAGGTCTTCCTTGAAGAAGATAAAGCTTCTCATGTCTCTTTCCCACCATAATGGTGTGATCTTCCTCTTTTATCTTTAGGATCCTGTTCTTGGATTCAAAACTGCATCCTTGCTCTTCCATAGTTCCCATAGATAGCAAGTTTCGGTCCATATCAGGGATGTATCTCACTTTTGTGAGCAGTACTGTTGATCCATCCTCATTTCTGATCCTGACATTACCAATGCCTCTGGCTTTTGATGTAGTTTTGTTCCCCATCCTCACTGATCCTCTTGCATCTTCACTTATTTCTTCAAACCAGTCTCTCTTGTGTGTCATATGGTAGCTGCATCATGTATCCATGATCCATTCATCCTCCAAATTTACATCTGTAGAATGTAATGCTTCTAACACATAGAGCCTTGCACCATCAGCTGAATTTCCTTTCACCATCGCAGCTTCTCCTTTGCTGCCGTATCCCTGATCCTTCTTGTTTCCTTGCGACTTGCCTTGTTTGGAAATGCGTTTTTGAAATGTCCTTCTTCTCCACAAGTCCACCAACCTTTTCTATTCTTAGACTTAGATGGGGACCTATTCTTGTTTCCCTTCTCCTTCTGCTCAGACCTTCCTCTGATCTCAGTTTTGTCCTTAGCATACAATGCTTCAGCTTGACCTTTGATACTCTTTTTATTTGACCCAAACTATAACTCCTTAGAGTATATAGCAGCTAGAGCCTCATCTAGAGTTAACCTAGTTCTTCCAGTACTATATTTCAGGGTGTCTCTTAACTGATCAAACTGCCTAGGAAGTGACATAAGCAACAATATAGCATGATCCTCATCTGATACTATTACTCCGGTATTCTCTAGATCAGTTATAAGATGAAGGAACTCGTCGATATTACCTTCAACATACATGTTTTCGTTCATTTTGAAACCGTAGAGCTTTTGTTTCAGATAGATGCAGTTAGGAAGAGCTTTAGACATGTACAAGTTGTCTACAGCTTTGATCATAGAAGCTGCAGTCTTCTCTTTCTTGATCTTTCTCAGTGCTTGATCTGAAACGCTCAACACTATGATGCTCCTTGCCTTTCTTCTTTTCTCCTCTAGAAGCTCGTCTATCTCCTTTGCTTCTTTCCCCTTTTCTATGGTTCCACCTTCGTCAACCTTAGACTCCTCTGGATCTGAGACTGAATCTTGTGTTTCCGAGAGAGCCACCGTTTGACCCAAAATATCCAAGTGAGCCATCAGCTTCTCCTTCCACAATGTGTAGTCTCCTCGTCCATCAAACTTCTCCACCTCGATCCTTGCCGACGACATGGTTCCTCTGCTTGAGCGGACTTTACTGAACCACCAAACAATGCAACCAACGCTCTGATACCAATTTGACAAGCTAAAACAGAGGCTAAAGTTGATGTCTCTAGCTTGAATAAGAATCTGTCTAGGATCTAGAGAACTTGTCTAGGTTTGTTTCACGAACTCAAAACGCAACAGAAACCAAAACAGAACAAACTAAAAGAAAATAGAACACACCAAATGAATGTTTACCCAGTTCACTTCCGTTAATGAGGAAGCTACGTCTGGGCCGAGATCTGTCTTCCGGAATCCACTAATCACAGAGTTTAACACAAAGAAATCTCTCACCCACTGAACCCCTTACAAGATCACTGGATTCCATCTCTCTTGTCTCTCTCTCTCTCTGTTTCCCCAAGAACATAAAACACAAGTTTACTCTTTGTTTTTGTTCTCTCTAGTTAACCTTATCTCTCTCTCTCACTGCACACTTTTCCTTTAAATAGATGCTTGCTCAATAACCCTAGTTCCCCTTCTAGCCGCTTCTACAAGTTGCCTCTTCCTTGGCGTTATTATAGTGAAATCACTCGATCTCTTTGCAGGGAGCAAATAAGACGAATTCCTCTTTTGCTTTTGCTTTAACAGACCCGGCGGTAAAATCGGATTGTTGCAGCTTGTGGTCCTGAACGTGAGCTGGCACTACTTGTCCTCCAAGCTTCTCTTGAATTTTGTCTCATTCTTTGTTCACTAATCCTAACAATCTTGATAGTCGCACCAATACATGCGAGGTTTTTGATTTTAACACCAACACTTGGAGATACGTAACTGGCACGGTACATTCGGGTAATCAATCAAAATGTCCTGTAACTGCCGATGGATCACTTTATTGGTTTACAAAAACAAAGACTATATCTTTCGATCTTCGTACCGAAGTTTTCCAAGTTATTTCAGAAACTCCATTTTTATATGAAGCATTTGGAGCAATCATTAGCAATGTCAACAGCCGTCTCTGCGTGGAGATGAGAAAAGGCAGAAGTCAAGAGTTATGGACATTGAATTCACAAAAGATATGGGAGAAGACTTATAGTTTAAATCTAGACATTGTTTCTTCCCGGATTGGTGAGTCGTGGGTTTATTTCACAACACCGGTCACACTTTTAGAAGAAAATAAGTTGATACTTCATTACAATTCTTATACAGGTAGAGGTTTAGTGGTGCACGATACTAGACTAAACTCGTATTGTTTATATTCCAAATTTGATCATTTGGATCGAGCTATTTCATATCTTCCAAGCTTAATCTCTATTTAATTACATCTTTCTTATTTGTTAAATAAAGGATTTATCATGTTGGTTTTTTCTTCTTATTAATTGCCTCGTTGTAGTTTTATATACGAATTTCTCTATATGTGACTTGTGGATTATACTCTCAACTCGGATACTCAAAAGATTTTTTCAGCTCTCTATAAAACAGAGATACATCCCTAGCAAGAACATGTGTTCATGTATTGTTCAAGATATAGAGTGTCTTCGGCCTTTAGGTGGTTTGGTTTGTACTTGTCTTTGGCCAAAAAGGTTAAGCTTTCCGAGCTGTCGAGAAACAGAGCTCATAAATGACTTTCTCGGTAATCGAGGCTTAACCACCGAAGCAATCGAAACCGAAGAAGAACAATCCGAACCACTCGTGACTTCAAAAGCTTTCTGTTCCTTCTCCAACTCCTTGAACTTCATTTTCACTTTGATCAACTCGAGCTTCAAGTCTTGGTTTTCGCGGTTTAGTTTGGAGAGGTCATTGTTGTAGGTTCTGAGCTCAGGAGGAGTAAGAGTATCTTCTACGGTTACTGCTGCTGCTGGTGGAGAATCTGAATCGCTTAAAATTTCACGTAGACTTTGTTGCTCGTAGTAGAGAACTTGAACTACGGTTTGCACAGGGAGACGATCGTTTTGAGCTGCGTGAGCACACTTTTCTCGTGATAGCTTTTGACAGTCCATTAAGCTGCAAACTTTCTTCTTCTCCATTTCACTTATATTCGGATGTGTCTGCACCAACAAGATTTAACATTAAGATCTTTAAACTTTTCAAGATTTAGGTCAAAACATTCTGAAAATGTTAAAGCTTTAAGGTTTTAGTCTTATCAAAAATATATACCTTGAGATAGATGTCTATGGCTTGATACATCCCATCTTCAGTAATCCTAGACTGTTTCGGAATGCATTCAGCGAAACCGATGAATTTCGCCAAGTTTACGTTTCTATCAGAAGCAATTTCAGCGAGATAACTCTCCATCAATCCACCAATATCACTGGCAAAGTCAGCAGAGCTTCCTTCAACTTCAAACTCAAGATAGTTCATGAGGATACGTTGAACAGTGTCAACATCAAACATTTTGTTGTCTCCATTCGATGAGTAAGAAGAAATCAAGAGATCATCAAGCACGGCTTGTCTTAGCTGTAATCCCATTCTCTTCTCCAAATCAAGCCTGCAAGCTACCGTGGTTTCGAGGTATATCGCAGCTCTTAAAAGCATCGAAAGAAAGGTAACTGAGACTGAGTTCCTCTCCCTCGGAAGAAGACTCACAACTGTTTCAAGAATCAACCTTTTCTCATGTTCTTGTTCTGCCTCAATCTTCTTTTTCCCCTTCCCAAAAATGTCCTACAGGGAAACCGACACTTCATTAATCTTTCTCTGTTATTTGTAAATAAGACTCATTGTTCANGCTTGTCTTAGCTGTAATCCCATTCTATTCTCTAAATCAAGCCTGCAAGCTACCGTGGTTTCGAGGTATATCGCAGCTCTTAAAAGCATCGAAAGAAAGGTAACTGAGACTGAGTTTCTCTCCCTTGGAAGAAGACTCACAACTGTTTCAAGAATCAACCTTTTCTCATGTTCTTGTTCTGCCTCAATCTTCTTTATCCCCTTCCCAAAAATGTCCTACAGGGAAACCGACACTTCATTAATCTTTCTCTGTTATTTGTAAATAAGACTCATTGTTCAGTTAAAGAATCAAGAACCTCACCAAACCTGTAAGAGCTTTTTGAGCATAGGTCACAAGCACTGGACCAAGAGCGTATTGCTTAAACCCTCTAGCAGTCATTGCGATCAAGACACGTCGAAGCATATCAATCCTTAGAGCAGATAAATCTTCAGCCAACCCTTCAACTATACCCGCATTGCTCTGGCTCTCCTGACAAGTTGCATAAGCAATTGAATCGATACACCGGTCCACGAGTCTTACTCTCTCGGCTACAGGCAACAGATCCTGAGATTGTTTTAGAACTTTAACAGATTTCGATAAACTCTTGAGGATCACTTCGTTTAAGTAAACCTCTGTTGTCTCCACAAGGTTTTCAACAGAGTGTTCCTCTGTCATCTCTAGATAATCTGCTGCACATCGTAGCACCGCAATATTCTCTGTGTTTATCTCGAAGCTTATGTCGTAGCAGAACTTGATTGTTAGCTCAAATGCTTCTGCACCACCGGGAAAATCTGGGATCTTGATAACGGTAATGTTCGAATCGTTGCTTGATTCAGAAGCAAGTTTCTTTATAAACCCACATTTTGAAACAAGTGGGAACTGCATATTATCACATAGACTATGTATAAGAAAAAGTGATCTCATTGTGTATAATTATTAGATCTTGAAAAATAAAAAGATCACCTTGTGAAGTGAAAACAAAGTTTCTCCAACATGAACAGCAACGTCACTTGGTATGTCTTGAGAAGAAATCCTGAAATTTATTTTGTAAGACAAAAGAAGATGATTCACAAGCAGAGGAAGTGAAAATACAAAAGAAAATGAGAGAAATGTATAGAAAGAGAGTGAGAAACCAAACCATTCACTAGTTCTTTTCATGGCTGAGGACAGAAGCTCCTCTTTCTTTCCAGACATAGATTCGAACACCTGACGAGAAATGGTTTCTTCTTGCTCAAGAAATCAACCTTAGAACTAATTCAAACACCTTTCTCATTCATATATAGATATAGTTTTATGTTTGACATTCTTACACGTAATCAAAAGAGACGATGAAGGATATGATCCACCACAAGTATATGGAGACTGTTTATACAGTGTTGTACATGGTTCAGACGTCAAAGAGGTAAGGGTCCTTGTGAATCTGAAACGTCTCTTTTCGAAATAATCCAAACAAATAATAATTGTCAAGTATATTAAATCATTGAACGATCACGTAAAATATATTTTATTGTGAAACCGCATAAATAACATATAATGATTTTTATGTTACGGACAAAAGGATGTGGAATGATAGAGGTTACTAATAAAAATCTGAAACTATTGTTCACAAAGACACGTATAAAGCTTCTATTCTTTACTTCATATATATATATATATATATATATATATATATATATATATAAACTGTTGTTTATTTAGATTTCGGATTCTTATAGATTTTGCCATTTTTTCACTCAAATATTATAAATGTATCATTTTCACTTAAATTTTATAAATTTACTATTTTTCCTTTTTCAAAATGTGTGTTTTTCTATTTTTTTTTGCTAAAATATATATTTCATATCAAATATAAAACCCTATAAAAAATGGAATCAAGAAAACCCAAACATAATGTGTAAAATTGTGTTTTTAAATCTTAAAAAATAGCATATCTAAAATGACTAAAGTGAAATGAGAAAAACTATAAATGCCATCAAAACAAGTCTCTATCTATTAATTAACTCATTTAGATTCTTTAAATATTTAGTGATTATCAAGAATTATGAACAATTTTGCTATAGAAAACTAATATAAAAAAGATGTCTCTACTTAAGTATGTGGTGCTTAGCATGTGCATTTGACTATTCCTTTGTTATTCAGGTGTACACCGACTGAAGAACATTTTACAATGATCACAATAGGTTTGGCTGATTGCAGTGTCCACGATCTTTATCCCGGCTAAAACTCTTTTGGTGCTATTGTTGCATTTTTTTCATGGTTTTATCATAAACAAAACATCATGCCTCTACTGCATACTAATATATCTTTTCCAAAGTTTAAGATCTTAATTTTTGTCGACTATCAATAATTCGAAAATCTTATGACCATACAACTTTATTATAGGACAATCAACCAGTTTGTGACCTAAGATGAAGTATATCATTCATGAAGACTAAATAAGATGCACGGGATGGATTTTGTGACAGAAGATATATAACTTGTATCCCTACAAAGCTTTTATTACCCGATTTATACAGTTTGTTTGATAATTTAATTTCTGATTGAGACACAACTCAACCTTTGCTATATATGGGGTCTCTTGCTCTGTCACTTTGTTTAAGTTTGACTAGTAATAGTAATAAATACTATTAAAGACGTCCGCATCCAAAAAAACGTTTCAAGATTTAAGTCTTGATAACTACTAAGCAATAAAACATTAATTTAAAAAAACTCAAAAAAAATGATAAATGAATTAAACTGTGTATAAAACATGATAATAAGCATTCCCTTCTACGTAAGAGAATATACTTAAGGTAAATATGATTTGATCACTACTGATGAATTTAGATCCATTACACTATTCAAAGGACAAGAAAAATTTAGTAATAAAAGGTAAATTATTCGCCTCTTTTTCTTTTGCCTCCAGGTCCAGGTTGCTGGATTTGAATCAAGCTTGGAACATAGTCAAAGCAAAAATGGCCGACGTGAAGGGTATATAGTCTTTACCGGATGTATTCGTGTGGCATTACTATCATATTTATTGCATAAGAATATGATCAAACAAAATTAGTCCCTAAATTTTGCTGATAAAAATTTCTCTAATTAATGAAACTACGAAATACAAAATTATATTAGCATTTGCCCTTTAGTGAACGAGAGAGAGCAAGGGACGAAAGTCATCACGACGTACGAACGGTAGATATGTTGATAACACGAAAAAGTTCAAGATCGAGAGAATGTTTTTGGAGTTTGTGTACTTTAAAGAGGTAAGGGTCCTTGTGAATCTGAGACATATTTTCAAAATAATCAAAACAAAAATTAGTTATCCAATATTAAATCTTTGAACGATCAGTCGATCACACCGCAACATAGTGTGAATTTACTTAACTGTGAAACCGCATCATATTCATAACGTAGCACATTTCTTATGTTACCGACAAAAGCATGTGGAATGGCAGAACTTACCAATCAAAATCTGAATCTTTTGTCCACAAAGGCACACATAAAAGCTTCTATTATTTACTTCTTTCTCCAAATTAAAAGCTTAAGATCTTAAATTTTGTAGACTATCAATAATTCAAAAATCTTCTTGTCCATACAACTTTATAATAGAATATTCACCAATCTATTATGACTGAACATGAGCAAATGATTTATGAATTAGACCAAATAAGCTGCACAGGTTGGATTTTGTGACAGGACATGTATATATTGTATCCCCATTCCCCACAAAGCTTTGATAATCATATTTTTATTTATTTCGTTTGATAATTTAATTCCTGATTGAGACACAAATCAACCTTTGCTATAAATCAACTTGTAATAATGTATAAATAAACTTAAAACAGAAATATTACATGAAATGTGAATTTTTTTTAAAAACTCAAAAAATGATAAATGTTTTTAATATAAGGAAACATGCGACTATATATATACGTAAGGAAACATGATTTGATCAGATGTTAAAACAAAGGTATTAATTAATCAATAACATAACTTCTTCGTAAAATCGATCAAACTTGAATCAAAGGACAAGATAAATTAAGAAAACCATTATTATTGGATTTGAATCAAACTTGGAACGTAATCAACCAAATATGGCCAATATGAAGTCACTGTTATAACTCGAAAGGCCACTTGTCTGACTTTACTATCCTCCTCAACAATGGACACTGCTTTAAGTGAAAGGTAAAGGTTGTTAAACAAACGTTTCTCACAACACACGACGGCTTTCTTTTTTTCATCGACCAAGAAACTTATGCCACGCCAAGAATCACGTCCAGCAGTATGGACTTCCACTTCTAAAAGCTTGCTCCACGACATCTCTTTGGTCTCATCATCAATCTTATTTGTTGTTGTTACCCATATCTCTTTCCTTGATGTATCTTCACGCTCTAGTAATACCGAATGTTTCTCATCTCCGACAACTGATAGATACAAATCTTCGTAACGATCGCACATATAGGGAAGATTTAGACGTTTAAATCTCTCTGTTTTATAATCAAAACTGATTAAACCGAGCTCTTCCTCTTTCTCATCATGACCAAACCAGTAAGTCTTTCCCTTCAAAGACACGCGGTAATAAGGATATGCGAAGTGGTAGTTTGGAATCGGAGTGACATCAATAATCCTCCATGAGTTAGAGCTAATGTCATAAATTATGAATTCTTGGTCGTGACAATTATAACACTTGTAGCTCAATATCATGTACCTCTTGTTACCGGTTTTGTTGTCTTGGTAGTATCCAAGAACAAAGTCATGGAAACTACATTTTGTTTGGATCCACTTGGTTTCACTAGTACACGGGTTCCACACCACGATTCTACTGTCTTCTTTGATGGTGCACAACAACAAGCCATCACAGTGAAAGACTTGATCTATGTTGACATGATTCGAATTAGAATGATCCGTTAAGCTAAGTTCACATGTAACCTCTAGAGAAGGTACTCCATTATGGAGACTGACGTTCAGTAAACAAACCTCAAATTTTTTTGTTAGCGTGAGAACCATAAACTGTTTTGCGGCTTTAGCAGAGTGCTTTTTTGAGAATTTCTTATCGCTGAATAAACGATTCCATTGTTTGCAAGTAGATCGTAAACGTTTCAGAGATGTGGCTGGAACGCGACATAGTATCTCTTCTAATAAATCATGTGGAAGCTCCGACATGGTAATCACCGAACATTCAAAGCCTAAGACTCGCTTGTTAAGTTTTCATTCTTAATCTTATTCTAGTGTTTTCGTATTAATATATAGACGAAGTTTATCTTTTTGGACTTGGGGTTGTTAAATAACTCTCTCCTTTTCCTATTTGGTTTCTGTTTTTCTTTAATATGAGTTTTCGTAAAAAATACATCACACGAGAATTTCAAGATCAAAACTGGTTTTGGATGTTAGACGTTTTTTCGTCATAAGATAAATTAGGCAAAAATCAATAAAATCATAAATATTTATACTTCCGACGAAAACATATGGAATGACAGTATTGATCAATCAAAATCCGATTCACATTTAAGAATGACGAAATCATTCGTTATATTCTTTTCTTCTTCTTTCTTCAAAGTACAAGATTTTATAATTTCTGGCGACTATTAATAATTCCAAAAGTTAATGGTTTATACAGCTTATAAAACATTCGTATAGATTCATGAAGACTTAGAGGGGGGGTATTGAACTTGTTTTTTCTAGGATTTGGTTAGATTTTTAAATTTTTGGATTTTGAGAGATTTGAGTAATATTTTAGGAGATTTGATGGTTTGTTAGAGATTTTAATTTTAAGAAAATAAAAATGAAATGAGAATAGTGAGATTTTGTAAGTGATTTTAGAATATTTCAAAACACACCATCTATCTTCTTTTTTTTTTGATAAAATATGAATATTGTTTACCAAAAGGAACCGTTTTTTTTACAGGAGCTTGGCATAGCAGTGGTTTTATTTAGACCCAAAAAGAAGATAAAAAAGTCTAATGAAAAACGGGAAGTACAAGATGCAGATATTTACTCAGCTTGTGAGATATGTAAATCATTTACTCGTGAACCATTGTTGAAGAAGATTGTTAAAAGCATGGTTCTAGAGAAATACAGGCTATTCTTACAAGCTTGGTAAAGCAAAAGGGAACAACAACATATCGGCGATCTTGAAAATACAAAATTTGCAAAGAGTTGTAGCAGAGTTTGAGGATTACAGAGAACTTGTGAAAATAAGAGCGAACAAGCTTTCAAAGAAACACCCGCGGTGTATGGCTGATGGGAACGAGTTCTGGGTTCCACGGTACCACTCTTTCTTGCACTCTCGGTGCCAGTAACAGCTCTTTAAACATCTGTTTCTCGGATCAATGTGGAGTTTATCATATTTTACGACATGGGTTCAGTGCTAAAACGAGACCGGATGGGATTAAAGGGGTTCTCACAGCATCAACGAGCTCTACAGCTCTTGAATGTATTGAAATTACCGATCAGAGAATGAACATAGGTTCATTGAAAGCAGTTGTGCTATGTAGAGTGATTGTAGGGAGGGTTCATAAACCGATGCAGAAGTTTGAAGATCCTTGTGGGTTTTCTGAGTTTGATTCGTTGGCTTTGAAAATGGGACCAAATTCTAGAACTGAAGAGTTCTTTCTATCGAGTACTAAAGCTTTGTTACCTTGCTTTGTCATCATCTTCAAGCCTTGAAAATAAATTTCTTGAGAAAGATGGTTCTAGAGAAATTACCAGACTTCCAACTGTATACACCATGTCCTTTTTGACTTGATGGTGGATCGATGGCCAGAAGATTTGATGATTAACATAATTGATATCTCATCATCATTTGGAGCCTGCAAAAAAAAACACACAACACTTAAGAGTAAACGAGAAACGATGAAATGGCCTTTTGATAAACAATAACTGAAAATCATTATGCTTTCACCGGATCTCACACTTCATTCTCTGATAAAAAGCTGAAAATTGGACAGTAGTGACTCTGATTGTTTTGGTACTGATTCTGATGTCCTATTGAACATGCTTTTGGGGAATTAATATTGCAAACGAGGGTACAAGTGATTCAGTGGGAAGTACGAGCCCTCAGCTATTGTCGCACTGACGTTCACAAATCGGGAAAACGTAGTGGCTATGAGGAAAAACAGAGTCATGTACGTATGTGGAAGATGCAATTGGTTTGACCTTTTTTTTTTCTGGAAATCCTTCAAAATCCCACCTTAAGTGGTGTGATTGTATGAGTCACATTTTTCAACTAAAAAAACTAACAAAATATTTAAAATCATTCAAAGTAGAACTTTTTAAAAAGTTGTAATATTTGAATAACAATAGATTTTAAGTGAAAATTATAAATTATAGATTGAATAACAAAAGATTGTAAATCATTCTAAATGATTTTATATAAATTCTAAATTGAATAACATAGGATTTTAAAATTTTTTTAAAAATCATCAATTGAAATACTTTAAAATCTTTTAAAATATGAGTTTAATACCCCCTCTAATAATGAAATGAAAAAGGAGAGAGTAAATAAGCAAACGTTGAATGAAGCCTTCCAAGGCAACTAATACTATAAAAATTTCTTGTTTTTTGGGCCCATCATACATTACACATTTATAGTCCATTTTTTATATTAAAAGCAATATAAAACCTGTAAAGATTTGATAAAGAGTTAAAAACTCTTAAAACGCATAATGATTTAAGAAAAAAAAAACTAATTAAAGCAAAAGGTTAAACCCCAAAATAATTCAAACTTGGAACATAACTGAAGAATATTGGCTAACATGAAAGCTCTGTCAAAACTGGAAAATCCACTTGTGTGGATTTATTATCCTCCTCAACAATGCATAGTGTTGTAATCGAATGGGTATAATAAGACCGTAGTTGGTTATAACATTTCTTCTTATAACACACGATGGCTTTTTTCTCTTCTTCTTCGTCGACCAAGAAACTTGTGTCACGCCAAATATCACGTCCACTGTCTTCCACTGCAAAGAGCTTGCTCCACGACATCACTTTGGTCCCATCATCAATTTTATTTGTTGTCACCCATATCTCTATAATCGATGTGTTTGTGCGCTTTAATAACACCGATAATTTCTCTTCTCTAACAACTGATAGAGCCATAGATACATAATTAGTGAACTGATAGGGAAGACGTAGACGTTCAAGTCTCTCTGTCGTATAATCAAAACTGAGTAAGAATTTGAATAGCTGTTGTTCCTCTTTCGCATCTTCAGCAAACCAGTAAGTCTTCCCCTTCAAAGACACGTGGTAGTTAGGAAGGATGTGGAAGTCTGGAGTGACGACATCAAGATTCCTCCATAAACCAGAGCTACTGTCATAGAGTTTGAAATTTTTGATATCCCAATAATAACCCTTGTATCCCAATATTTTGTAGCTCTTATTGCAAGATTTGTTGTCTTGGTAGTATCCAAAGAACGTAGTTGTAACGACGATCATCACTGGTTTGGATGCACTTGGTTTGACCAGTACATGGATTCCAAACCACGATTCTAGTGTCTTTTTCGATGGTGCATAACAACAAGCCATCGCAATGAAAGACATTATTTATATTGACTTGATTTGAGTTAAATTCGGGACGGATTAGGCTAAGTTCACGTGTAGCCTCTACAGAAGGAGTTCCATGGAGATTCATGCTCAAGGAAAAAACCCTAGATTTCTCCGTTTCCATGAGAACGAGAAACTGTTTTGCAGCTTTATCATTGTGTTTTCTTGCGAATTTACTATCGTTGACTAAACGGTTCCATTGTTTGCAAGTAGAACGTAACCGTGTTAGAGATGTGGCCCGAACGCGACAGTCTCTCCTCTAACAAATCATCTGGAAGGTTCGACATCGTCATTGTGAAAGAAAGTATCAGCGGCTTTTTTTATATATATAATAATAATAGGGTTAACTCAATGTTAACAAGTAACTAATTCCTTTTCCTTTTTGGTTTCTAGTATAGTAGTATTCTTCCTCTAAAATCATTCCATATAAAGTTGTGAAATACTTAACCGAGAAACCGGCATGGTAAAGTAGCATAAATTTTATGTTACAAATCAAAAACATGTGGACAACTGAATTTTCAGAAACTAAATGTAATTAATTAAGGCCAAAAGATTGTCCAAAAAAGGTATGTATGTCGAACTTCTGTCGCTTGCTTCTTTCTCAAGTTTTCAATCTTATAAGGATCAACAAAAATTCCAAAGTCTAATGGTCCATACAGTTTAAAGAAGATTCACAGATGCATGACGACTGAAAGTAAAAAAATTTGACACCAACTCAAACTTTGTTACCTTTTGCTCTCATCACTTTCTACTATAAAATAATTAAAATAAATACGTCCAACACATCCAAAAAAGATTCAAGATTATCAAATCTTGATGAAACAAGAAAACAGAAAATATTACAACGGTCTTGATAAAAGAAAAGTTCAGAGAGTTTTGCCCTTTTGTTTTTTACCTTGTATAACTTATTTTAGAGGAATCGAAGATGGACCAGAAACAGCAACAGCTCTCTGAGCACGCTGCGTTTCACCGCGATACAGCTCTTTTATCTCTTTCTTCATCTTCCTTGCTTCTCGCCTTTCGGTTTTCACAGCATTTTTGCGCTCTTTCTTCTCTTCTTTTGACTCTTGACCATGAGGCTTCCTCTTGATCGGTTCAGCTTTTGGGATTTCCGGTTCAACAACGGTTGGTTCAGCTTTCCTTCCGGGTAGAAACTCAACTGGAAGCATTCCTCTTCCTAGGGTAATGATATTGCCATTTGAACTCAATGCTTTACCTACTGTTTCACTAAGCTTCTTCTGCCTGGCTGACAATGGAGCATTGATTTTACCAGGGTGGTTATCAAGATTCGAGTACGTTGAGATTATGGTGCAACAATCATACTTCTCGCTTTCGTCGCTGCTCTCATCAGTAATCTCTACAAATTCATCTTCATTCCCGTTATCAAAATTCTCAGCATATTCTACAGTTCTGCGGATAACATGAGCAGCAGTGTCCATTTCCTCTTTATCTTTTACAGAGTCACTGTTCTTCAATATATCCGCAGGGTTCATATATTTCTCTTCAAGCTCATAATTTTTCGCCTTCTCATGAATAAGACTCTGAATGTCTTGAGCCATGTACCCTTCTTCTTCTTCTCCTTCTTCAGCTATGTAACCATCACAGTCACTGTCACTGCCATATTCATTGAGTACGAGCTGATCAAATTGCTCATCGAATGGACGAGGAACTCTCGGGTTTTCAGCTACTAGTTTATCAGTTGACCCAACAACATTTTCTCTATCCCTTACCTCACGTTTTTCAGAGAGCTCAACCTTGCTATTGCTCACACCAGACGCTTCACCCTGTTGAGTAAGATTAGCTTGAATGACAAAATCTTCTTCCAAATCCTCAACATCAGAACCAAACTCAGACCCATCACTGTTCTCAAGCAAGGCAGCAACTTCAGGATCAATAGCTCTCTGCACCTTGACGTTAACAGTTTTAGACGCCACATTATACATCAACTTATCATTACCTTCTTCATTCAGCATACCAGAGATCTTAACACGAGACGCATCATAAGCCTTGACATCACGAGGTAACTGATCAATCTCAAACTTGGGGTTTGTATAGAAATTAGAACCACCACCAGTGTTCTTAATCTCTCTCAGATGCTCCAAGTAATTATAACCATCATCAGGATACCCTAACTCCAAAATCTCCTTCCTCAAATGAGCAGGTAAAGGATTACTCGAATCCCCAATGGAGTAACCGTAAGCCAACTCTTCAGGAGCATCTTCGAACTTTGAGTAGTCTTCTACCTCTTCTTCTTCTTCTTCTTCTTCAACAAAAGCATTGATGTTAACAGGGTTCTGATCAACTCGTAAGAAGATCTTATCACCACCAGGTGCGTCACTGTATCTTGGGTCAGACGTATCACGAGGACACAACTCGAAAGTCGCCGCCTTTTTCTTATCAATAAACTTCTTCTTCCCCATTGTAAATCAATCAACCGCTTCTGAGTGTTTTGCAAACTGTAAAAAATTGCACAGAGATGAGAGATTCGAACTCACAGCAATCAAAACTAGACTACGATTCAATCCTAACTAAAATAAAGGTGAAATTTTTCTATAATTAAGGTTAATCAATCAACACGAATCATCAAAAAGGGAGAAACTTTAAGTCTAGAAACGATTCAAAAAGACTAATTCAATGAAATAAGAGGAACAAACTGAAGGAGCTTACCTGAAGAGATTGAGAGAAGAGAGAGGCGCAGAACGATGAACGATGAACGATGAAACAACAGAAACGGTGTTGTTGAAGCTCTTTAGGGTATAACCAAAACGCATCATTTTAGGGTTTAAACAAAACGCACCGTTTTAGAATTAAGTCCAAGCACCGTTTACGCAAATAAGTTGAATAATAAAAGATTCGTGTTATTTCCTTAACTCAGTGTCTGAGTGTATGCCACTAAGGGAAATAATCCACTGCGGGAGAGTGCACTGAATGATTACATGCGCCTAATCTTCTTCTTCTTCTTTTCCTACTCTCTTCTCTTTGCATCGCTTCTTCGACGGTGCCTGTTATTATTGTGCAGCATCTTGGTCTTGCGTGCGCCGTTGGCGCATTCTCCTCTCCTACCATCAACCACCGTCACCTCTGTTGAATCAGACGCCGCTGGTAACAAGTTCGATCCAGCCGAGATCTCTCTTTCCGCCTCCGCAACAGTGATGTCGAAAGCTCGTGTTTATACCGATATTAACGTGATCCGACCCAAGGATTATTGGGATTACGAATCTCTCATTGTTCAGTGGGGGTAAAGATCGATTTTTTATGCCAACCCTAGAGATAAAAATTGAATCTTTATCGGAACTGATGTAGAAATTGAGATTTTTTTTTTTTTTTTTTAAATTTTTAAGCTGTTGTTGTTGTTTCTTGATTTGGAATCTGAGTTAGTTGGTTATTATGATCTTTGATCATGATAGGTGATGATGCTTATGTTGAAGTTTTGAGCTTTTTCTTTGTGTTTATGCAAACCCTAGAGATAAAAATTGAATCTTTATTTGAGTTGATGTAGAAATTGAGATTTGATCATGATAGGTGATGATGCTTATCTTGAAGTTTTGAGTTTTTTTATTTATTTGTGTTTTTTTTTCGTTGTTAGGGAGCAAGATGATTACGAGGTAGTGAGGAAAGTGGGGAGAGGTAAGTACAGTGAGGTTTTTGAGGGGATTAACATGAATAGCAGCGAGAAGTGTATAATCAAGATCCTTAAGCCTGTTAAGAAGAAGAAGGTGAGTGTCTACGTTACTTCAATTGGTGACTTTTTAATGGTTAGGATTGTATTGAATTTATGTTGCTTTCTGTTAGTTGCTGCTGTGATTTACTTTGATGTAGGAAAAAGAATGAAAAGGATAAACTTTCTTCTACAGATAGATTAATGAGCAAAAGAATGGTGTTGATTTTACAAAGTTCTTGCCTTCAATCAATTTTGGTTTTAGGTTGCCTTTCCTGAATTTATATGATCCTTTACAGATTAGGAGAGAGATTAAAATTCTTCAGAATCTCTGTGGAGGGCCAAATATTGTCAAGCTGCTTGATGTTGTCAGAGATCAACACTCTAAAACCCCAAGCTTGATATTCGAGTATGTTAACAGCACTGACTTTAAAATTCTGTATCCGACATTGACTGATTATGACATCCGGTACTACATCTATGAGCTGTTGAAGGTAATTTATGTAGCGCTTTATATTTTCCCTTATGACATCTGATCTGTGGCGGTTCCACAACAAATTTACTTCAGTGATAAACTTGCAATTTTGCTATGACCTGCTGCAGGCTTTGGACTACTGCCACTCACAAGGAATAATGCACAGAGATGTCAAGCCACACAATGTCATGATCGACCATGAGCTGCGTAAACTTCGCCTCATAGATTGGGGTCTCGCTGAATTTTATCATCCTGGAAAAGAGTACAACGTCCGTGTGGCCTCAAGGTATGATAGGCACCTCAAATATAGCTTGGTTTGCTATCCCTTTTAAAAAAAAACTGACTACAATATGTAGTCTCTACCATTAAGTAAGCTCGATGAAATGTTATCTCCTATATCAGATACTTCAAGGGACCCGAACTCCTAGTGGATTTACAGGACTATGACTATTCCTTGGACATGTGGAGCCTCGGTTGCATGTTTGCTGGGATGGTGAGTACCTTGTGAATTTTGAAGTCTTCATATGCTACATTTATATGATTATCCGATGTGCTAATTATCAATTCTATTTTCTTTATAGATATTCCGTAAGGAACCTTTCTTCTATGGCCATGACAACCAGGATCAGCTCGTCAAAATTGCCAAGGTAATCAATTGTGTGGTTAAACGTTAGATTCTGGGAAGGATTGAGTGTTTTTTGACATCTTAAGAGTGTATGTTTGATTCTTGACTCAGGTCCTTGGAACCGATGAATTGAATGCATACCTGAATAAGTATCAGTTAGAACTTGATGCTCAATTAGAGGCACTTGTTGGGAGGTAAGCTGAACTTACATATCCTCTATAGTTGAA
The DNA here is from genome assembly GCF_000633955.1 of Camelina sativa. Taxonomy (NCBI): domain Eukaryota; kingdom Viridiplantae; phylum Streptophyta; class Magnoliopsida; order Brassicales; family Brassicaceae; genus Camelina; species Camelina sativa. The sequence continues at coordinate 16,830,112 of NC_025688.1, forward strand.
CAGAAAGATTAAAAGCCAATGCCAATGACTTCTTGGGATTTTTCTCACAGACATAGCAGGAAGCCTTGGTCCAAATTCATCAACGCTGACAATCGTCATTTGGTCTCACCTGAGGTTTTACTTTGTTCTCTTCATTCATTTAGAAACATAAACACCTTTGTCTATTGCTACCATGGTTTCTCTCCCTGAGTCGTAACTGGTTTTACAATGTAGGCGATTGATTACCTGGACAAGCTCCTTCGGTATGATCATCAAGACAGATTAACTGCAAAAGAAGCAATGGTACGTATCAGAACACAACTCAACATTGGCTCTTTCTTAGTCTACTTTAGGTCAGAAACTATGTTATGTTTGCCTGAATAATGAGAATATAGTAAATTAATCTTGATGGTTCTATGAATCGACAGGCTCACCCGTATTTTGCGCAAGTCAGGGCAGCAGAAAGCAGCAGAATGAGGACTCAATAGAGAGAGAGATGTCTGAGAGTATTTGAGACATTACTGTTGTTGAGGATTTTTCTTTTTCCTTTTTCTTCTCCGGTGTGCTCTTCTTTTCTTTTGTTGCCTATTAAAAACAATTTCAAGTCCATGTGTTTCTTCTGAAATGTGTCAATTATTTAAATATAGAATTCTAAAAGTTTATTACCATTTTCGTATTTTATTCGAGAAATCTTGGAAGTTTTGTTAAAATGTTTTTCTTTTCACAATAGTCTCGTTTTATTGCATCCAAGATTACAAAGACAAAGACGGATATTTAAATCCGCTAACAGATACAGGAAAGTATTGTAATCACAAGCCCAAACGAGGGAATCCAAGCCTAAAAGAAGGAATCAAAGCCGGAAATATCTGATCTTCCGGAGACAAAAGCTGGCTAGTTGAAAGAACTAAATCCGAGAGATAAACCCCATAAAGAGGAGACAAACCGAGGAATTAAACCTCAAAATCAAACATAAAAAATTGAAATTTGAAATTCCAGATAATTAAAACCAACAACTCTAATCCAAATGCTTCCCATAAACATTTCCACAAAACAGATAGATATCGGAGAGGAGCTACAAACAGGAGCCTCGAGCAGAACCGATTAAAAGAAAGCCTCTAAAACTGAAAGCCCGAGAAGGGAGCTATATCGAGCTCACACAGCCACAACAACGACGAAAATGAAAACGGCAAAGCAGCAAGGAAAAAGCACATAATCTAACCCATCACAGCCACTTCAAAGAACCATAAGAATCAAGCAAGCAAAGGTTCAAAGGACAACTTTGAAATCCGATTGGGGAAAACGCCAAAGAGGATACTCATTCCTTAACACGGACATTCGTCGGCCCAGTCAAAGGCCACCTACAGACCAAAAACTGGTAACGCCACGCAAGAGAAGGAATAGAGATCGAACTCACCGCATCGTCTTGAAACCAAACCTGAGCCCAACAAGAACTTAAAGAAGGTAGTAGATGCCTTTGTAGAAAATTACCTTCCGAATGATGAACCCACAAATCGAAACCTTAGCCAACTTAAAACACCAGCAACTCAAGAGGAGGTGACCAGATTTTTAAATATATAACAACGCCACATGGTTTTAGGCTATATCAGCGGAAGTAATGTCCACCACCAGTAAATACTAAATACTACTCATTAACAAAACAATGCATGCCATTAATGTTAAAAATTTCAATTAACATGACATCTGTAGGCCATACCGATAACAAGTATCATTATCGATTCTTCTACTTTTCACCACCAGTAAATAATTTAAAATTTTCCAAACATTCATGGTCTTATATTATCAAAAACAATACTAACATTTTTTACAACCATGCATACTAACATTAATTACAAAAATGATACGTAATATGTAACACTGCTGCAGCATTTGGATCTTGAACTGCTAGATGATTTTTACTAACAATTAGGTAATGCTGCAGTGTTACATCATTTATGTAAGTGACTAAAAATGATTAATTACAAAAAACGACTAAAAATTAGTCACTTACATAAATATTATTTATTTCAATCGATCTGATTATCATTTTTTTAGTCACTTACATAAATGATGTAACACTACAGCATTTGGTAGATGATTTTTACAAAGATAGTTTGCATATGGCCGTCAGTTTCAATGATGGTAACGATATCACGTGGTTTTACTTTTGTTTTTGCTCAGGGCAGTCCAATAGTGATGTGTTTGCTTTTTTTACAGATGAAAAAATCAGAGCTACAAAAATAGGACTGATTAATGATTTTATATAAGTATATATTACAAAATCATTAATATCATCTAACCTCTAGCTGCGCTAATGATACATCTGCACTATATATATCTTCAAAACATATGTTGCCATTCTTTAAAACATGTACATATAAATAGTGTTGAATGTTTTGTTTTTAAATGGGATGGGGACTTTATACCAAACCCAACCACACTACCATCACTAGCAGTTTTCCACAATAATTTGATTTTGTATGAATTAATATCGTCCTCGTAAAAATATAATTCGAAATATCCAATTTGATATGTTATGCGTTTCAATCTATTTTATAACTAATTAAAGTTATAAGTAATGAAATCTTAACATTTAAACTAAAAAATAATAAATATGTCTTAATAGTGACTTATGCGATGGACTTAGGAAGCTCCATGCAAATATTTTCATGTACGGCTACAAATAAGGGTATGAGAAATCTGGGGTCAAGATACTTGTGTCTCAAACTAGGTCTGGGCAAAAAAACCGGAACCGAAAATCCGAACCGAAATCGATCTGAAAATATAGATCTGAATCCAAACTCAGAACTGGTAAAATACCTTATTGGATCCTAATCTTCTAAATCCAAAAACCCAAAACCGAATCCAGGATCGAACCGAAAACCGAATGGATACATGATATACCTGAAATAAAATAATATTGATAAAATATTAGTTATGATTTGTTTCTTTATAACATAGTTATTCAAAACTATAGCTTAAAATTCAAAAATATTAATTTTTTCTAAATCAAAATACTCAAAATAACCAGAATTATATTGAAATGTTTAGCTATATCTTCAAAAAATTAACCAAAACTTTTAAAACTTAAATATTAAAGTTTTTTTCTGAATATTAAACATTAAAATTTTCGGATAATCAGGTAAAAGTTAGATATTTTGGGTATTCGGGTACAAAATACCCAAATCCGAATGATACTCGATTTTTTTCTGGATATTTTTAGGTTCTGAAATTTTATACCTGAACCCGATAAGACCCAAACCGAATTCGAACCGATATTTTCTATTTATCCTATTGGGTTCTAAACTGCTCTAACCGAAAGACCTGAATCCGATCGATTCCTACCCGAATCCTACTCGAGTACTCGAATGACTAGGACTATCTCAGACCATATTATACGTATACTTTTATTTTTGTTTTTGTTTACATAACTTTTTTTATTATTATTATAAAATCTTAACTCATTTAATACTTTTTTTTGTCAAACTCATTTAATTCATTTAATACTTTCGTCGAAAATTAAAATTTTCATATGTTAAGAAATGAAAGTTGAGTAAATTTTGATATCTCTTTTTTATAACAATTTAAAGTGCGATATCAGGAAAACCCACAAACTTTTTGCAAATACAAAACCCAAATCCCATGCATCTTTATACAACGTCAAGTCGCATGTTTTTAAGAAACAAGAATACTTAATACATTCACATGTTCAAAACTTCAAATCCCTTTTTCTGAAAAAAAAAAAAAAACTCTCCATGCTTCTCTCTGCAATTGTGTTTGTTGTAGTGATATCTCCTCTAAGTTATGCAGAAGCAGAGCGACACACTTTCATCGTCCATATGGCCGAGATGCCAACAAAATTCAGAGAGAAGACTGTTTGGTATGAAGGTTGCCTTCGGTCTATTTCAATATCCGCTCCATTGATATACAATTACAGCCATGCCCTTCGGGGATTCTCCGCAAGCTTAACATCGGACGAGGTTGAGCTGCTCAGTCGTCTCCCAGGAGTTCTATCCATTTCTCCTGAAGTCCACTACCAGCTGAAGACGACGAGGAGTCCGTCTTTCCTTGGCGTTGACATATATAGAAGTATAGAACTATGACACTTTTGCCAAAACTGTGAAAAGTTTATAATCTACATTTATATTTGATAACGGTGGCCTAATCCTATGAATGTGTGAGTACATTGTATTGACAAAATATCTACAAACAACCCTTCTCGAGAGATAATCAAAACATATTGTATTTTTTTTTTATAAATCAAATAACTTTTTTTTGTTCAAAGAAAAATCAAATAACTAAGCTATCCTTTCTCAGGGTCAAAGTTAAAGAGAGATAATATATTTATATTATTAATTAACTGTTGATATTTTTCGTTTAGTCGTTTGTAAACCTAGTTTAGTCGCTTTGTGTTAACAGTTTGTTTTTTTGTCAACCAAACACTATTTAGAAAGAGATTCAAATATTGGTAGCCCAAACCGGATGTGCTAACAGATTTTAAAATATGGTTTTATAGTTTCATATTGATTTTAATATATGCATATCCATACATATATAGGGAATACAAATCTTTTATTTTAAAAAACTTGTTTAAAATTTGTTTATATTTTGCTTATGTTTTGCTTACTTTTTGCTTACGTTTTTATATTCTTGCTTTTACAAAACTTTGTCAATTTGTTTTTTCTTCTTTTCTTATTTCAAAGTTTTTGAGAACTATTGTAATGTTTTGATGGAGTTATAGCTAAACATAATCTATCACTAAAACATCGATGCTTTAGAAAAACATTTAAGATGATGACCAGAGTCTTCATGTTATCAAAAGGGTAACTGTAGGCTGCCATAGAATTTTAAGCAATTAAGGTCCACATTATATATACATTATATCTATTGTTTATTTTCTTAACTTTTTAACCACTACAACAAGTCAACAAGATTGCATGATGAAATATTAATATAGTAGTACTCTAAACCAAATATCATTAATCATTGTAAACACAAACTAATATATCAAAGCTAATAGCACGGAACACTTCAGTGACATAACACAAAGGGAGGCGGTTATGAACCAGGTGGTTAAGTAGTTTCCATGCATGTAAATCAAGAAAGAATCAATAGCAATATGGATGGATAGAGAGAGATACATAAGATATAATTCTTTTTTTGTTAAATATAAACTAGAGTGGATCAGTAGAGGATGTTAAGGGGTTTTATCTGAAAATAAGTATAACTGTAGAGATATTATGATATATTGACCCAACAAAAAATTTATAACTGGTATTTTAAAATCATATTTCTATTAGAACAATAGAAACTTTCAGTGATACGTAAAGAAACATATGTTTGAACCAAAAACGACATATATTATATATACATATATTGTAAGAAATAAAAAGAAATACCACATATTATATAACTCAGCTTAAGTATTTTTAAATTTTAAATCTACGCATAGTATGATGTCTTTTGCGAATTCAAATGCTAATCTACGCATTATTTTTTAAAGAACCCATTGCTTAATTTACATTTATGGAAATACAAATCTTTCTATCGAATTATTCAAAAAAATCTTGAAAGTGGAATCACTGCTCCTCTTAAATAACTATATAAAAAAAATATTTGAAACAACCAAGAAAAAACTCTCTAATGTTATAACAAGAGGTTTAGAGAATTATTCTCTTGCATTATCTTATCTATACTATATGATATAACATATATATAGGGATACATATTACGGTTTACAAGTCTACTAATAGGTCGATAATGGACATCCATACAATACTAGATATATTCATAACACTCCCCCTTGGATGACCATTATAAAAATATAGTTCTAAATGCGCATGTGAGATGCTGCCTTATTAAAAACCTTATCAGGAAAATCCAGTGGAAAAAACCATGGTTAAGGGAAAAAGAGTGCAGCGTGCTTTTACTCCCCCTCTTGAATACATCACTTAAAATCTTTAAGATGACCGAACCAATATGATGAAGTAGTTTCTTGAAAGTAGTGGTTGGAAACGCCTTGGTAAATGGTTCGTCAAATCTTCACTTAAACAAATTTGTAGGATATGTATATCACCGTACATCACCATTCTTCTGCAGGATATTGGTCTCTGAAATGACTCATCTTGATCATTATCTTCGTTTCGCAGGGTCTCATCAGTGTATGTCAGAGACTTTGAAGATGATAGTCTTTCACCATTGGAATCATAATATTTCTCTGCAGAGATTTATCTTCCGCGTGTTTTTTCGTTGTCTCATTAAAAACCTTTCAAGGATAAACCCAATGGGATAAAAACCATGATAAGGGAAAACAAGTACAACCACGCTTATGATCATATATCTCTCCCTGAAAGCATCATCTTTAGGTTATGTACTATGATCATATATATCATTTTTTCTGAACTATTATAAACAGCGCTTTCAGGTACAAACTCACATGATCATCATATATTCTACTGGGTCATTGAACTTCAATTAATTTGAACCCCTTTCTTAAAGAAGATCTATTTGAACTTTAAGCCCAAATATTCTTTTACATACAATCTTTCAAACAATCATCTTATACATAGGAGTTATTCATAATCTCCTTGTAAAACTTTCTCTTTCAACTCTTCTTCTTAGTATGGTACTACAAGACCATTTTTCTATGTAAGATGATGTAAGCATCCTGAGATAGCATCTCTTTCATCAGATGTCAAATCTGTAACCTCAAGAAAGTTCATGAAATATATGATCTTATACAATCTGATTTCTCCATCTTTCAGGAGTAATATTTCATCATTGATTATTTTTCCATATATTCCTTATTATGTGAAATCTCTACTGGAGATTAGATAACATTTTCATCATCAACATATTTGCACTTTTGCTTGTATCTTTCTTTTAACAAGAACCACTTGTAAGTGTTGAAGAGACAAGAGACACATATAATTTTTTCTTTTAACGAGGTTCAGCAAAAGCCTACGTCCTCAAACTTTCTTGAAAATACTTCTTGAAAATACTTCTTGAACACAATTACAATTAGTGTTCAATCTCGGATTTACACAACCCTAAGATATTCACTTAGCTTGTTCCTGATTTATTTTCAACCCACTATGAGATCCCTAAGATCAACAACAATGATCTACAAACATGATTCTCTCATAGAGATAAACTCTCACCATTTTCTCTCCAGAGGTGTCAAAAAGCATCAAAATGTTTTCTCACTTTAACAATGTTCTCGAGAACTATAAAATACTGCTTTTAGCAATATAACCACTTTAAGGGATACTTATGACAGTTTGAAAACATGCTGGATAGACTGAATCAAGTCTTGCTCTTACTGTCAAACTGAATCAAGTCTTGCTCTTACTGTCAAACTCATAAGGGATCTAAAATAGTTGCTTCCACCATATGAGAGTACATTTCTCATAATCAATATCAAGAATTTATGAGAATCATTGTACTACTAATCGTATTTTATATCTCATAAAGATCCTCTAATGTCCCACTCATTTTACACTTTCAAGTGTAAGTGTAAGGACTACAAGTCCAAATATTATCTCTTTAAGAGACTATAACTATTTCAATGATTAACCAATCATTATTTGTGTACACTTTTCAATAAAACTTTTTCTATTGACCGCGGTTTATGATCCTCAATTTTTATCAATAATATCATCAACTGCAACACTGCATGCAAACATATTTACGACGTCGATTTGCTTTTTGGTTCCTTCTCATGCTAGACATGACTCAACTTGTTGAGATTTCTTTTCATTATAATTCTTAGGTACCTGAATCTCTTTCTTACTCATGTCTACATCTCTTCTAGAGATTTTCCATAACTCTTTGCTTCCTCGTTGCCATATTAATTTATGCTCCTTTTTCTTTTCTGAGGATGCTTATATTTGGAACCATAAGTCTATCACACTTCATGCGATCCTTAGACTTACTAGCAGTTGATCTTATCCTTCTAGGATATTAATTTCAATTGGAGCACAACTGGTATATTTGACTTTGTCACTCAAGGTCAGAAAATGGCTCTTGCATGCTTTTAGCATCTCTGCAAATTTTACCAATAAATTATCTTTTTAATTTCTAGCGCACATTTCTTAGTACGAGGATCAAGATAATTTCTTACAATATAATTCTTTACCAGCTGTTTATTTTCTCTCCCTCATGTTGGAAAGACTGACTCACTGAAAGAACAGTCTCTGCATCTCGAGATTCAATCATTAAGAGAGATTTATATCCAACATATTTCCAACATTCTTTCAAATTCCATCTTAATCACTTTGGTGGTGCAACTTAACATGTATAACACATTTAGATGGAATATATTTGGTTTCTGACCCAAACCAATTGTAATGGGGAATACTCATGATAATTTGTTGGCCCGATGTGAATTTATTGACATATAGAGTCATTCATGTCAATTACTTAGCATGGTTTCACCACCATTGTCAATTTATCAAATACTCTTACAAACTCAAGGTTGCAAAATGATAACAAGAATATAGTGGATGATCAGTCCACAATATCTCTTTTGAATACATACCAGAAAATTGACATTATCCAAATTCATGGGATCGGTGAAAGTCATATAATTGGCTTGCTTTGTAAAGCATCACACATAAAACTATGAACACCCTGTAGGTTCTCTAATGATTATTTTCAGAAATTTCTGATTATTCTTTCGCATCACTACTGAACTGGAATGGCTTAACCGGTCATGCCAAACAATGAGATTTTTATTAAACCTTCTGGTTTAATATAAGCATTTTATCTTCTAGATAATGCATGTAATCTCTAAAATATTTTTCTTGTCTTGGTTAATACTTATGATTTCAAAGTATTTTCATTGCTTATTGTCTCAACATGATTACACTTCAAATCCTCAAGATTTTCTCTTTCATATGAGTGATTAAACTCATTGTGGGATTCCTTAATTCTCCCCCTCGAGATGATGACACTTTATGTCTATCAATCTCGACTTGAATCTCACTCTGTAATCAATAACATTCTCAAATTGGGTCGTCTATTATATTTTAGACTTTTTTTTAACTTTGAGACTTGAGAGACTATAACACATCAAATTGTGTTCCCATAGACAATAATATATATACTCTTCTAGAGCTTTCAATACTATTTTTCTACTACATCTTAATATTGTAGTAGAATAGTGGAAACCACTTATAGCATAAAGTCATATTCACTTCAAAGAATAGACCAGCGCAATAGGATGTGATTCACATCAACATCTCATAATTTTACACAGTCACCAAAAAGAAGATTATAATATTTTAAAAAAATATTTGTCACTATATTGTGTCTACGGGACAACAATATATATATTATTTTTTTGACAAGTAAATTATGTATTTTCTAATATCTTTCCATCAAAGACATTATTTTCAATTATAATCTTGGTAATAATTGGAATAAGTTGATTTGTATTCTTTTACATACTTTTAGTCATTTACTTTATTTAAAGAATTAGTGAATTTTTTATAGTCATATACTTGGACTTAAACCTCTTCATAAAAGTGATGCCAAGAAAACATGATCAATAATCATTATTTAGTAATTTGTTACTAAATTTTCAATTTATTCACCAAACAAAAATTGGAGATATGATTTAAAATATTTCATCATGATATTATATCTAATTTTAATTAGATTTAAATTTGTGATTAAACAAATAAAATAAATCACAAACATTATAAATAATAATATATATGAGTGTTCAATTATTATTAAACATCATTTCTTTATATATAAATATATATTTTTTTCTTTTAAACATTTTTTTTCTCACTAAAAATTTTATTATAAAATCTAAAACGTTTTACTAAATAATATAACTATATTATTACAATTATTTCATGATAATAAATTATATATGACCAATGGCCAACAATAACATATAATGATCTCATGAAATTTTTTTTTCTTTTAACTTTTAATGACAGATTAAAAGTTATATCAATAATTTATCACCATCAATTTAATTGTAGATATGCCATAGATATATTTGGTGATAAAATCTAATTAATATGCAAAAGAAATTTAGTTGTACTTATCTTGGGAATAAGACGTTGTCGAGAGGATGGAATATTTGAAACAAAACGTAGACGTCTCGATAATGATGTTCCTAGAGACTGAGATGAATACGTAGATCTTTACTTCACTAGAACAAAAGGCCTAGTACTCCAATTGGCTTAAGTGCACTCCCAATGATATTCTAGTCTTCTTTCTTAAGAAAATATAGATATTATCATAGAAAGAAATCTATCTCTTTAAGGGAGTCCAACTTAATTCAGTTTGATCCCAAGAGACGACCATGAGATATCTATCATTCCTTAGGCAAAAGACACTTTTGTCAAACCAATAATATACGTACCAAACCAAACTTAATAACCAATAAATTAAATCCAAATAATCAAAAATCATGTTCTGTTATGAACAAATGAGATGGTGTTAATTAGAACTCGAACGGTCAAACCAACGATGGACAAAAACATATTACCAAGCTAAATAATAGAATAATCATGCGTTTAGTTTGAGAATGAACCTCATGAAACCAAACGATAAAGCAACAAGTGATAATAATCAACAATAATATACCCTAGCAAACAGATCCCTCTTCACAATAACGACTAATTAAAGCATGATCCACATAACAGTATTAGAGCATGAACCGATCACAAGTTTAAGTAAATAATAAAATTATTAATATGTGAGAGAATCTATGAATCAACCGATAGTGGGTATATCAAAAGTATAAGGTTGAATTCTATATACATAAATTATTCATCCCACTTTATAACGAAACATGCAGCCATAAGTGTAAATAGTCCACATATGCTTATCTTGTTAGGGATGGAGGATCGTAGACGTTGTCGGTTAGGGTTTCGACACAAAACTGATCAGACGGCTAGGGTGACGGCTGTTAGGTTTTTTTTTTCTTTTTTTAGGTAGTTAGGGTTAAAGCATGCCGATAACCTGTTATAACAAGAGGTTTAGAGAATTATTCTCTTGCATTATTTTATCTGTACTATATAATATAATATATATATAGGATACATATTACGGTTTACAAGTTTACTAATAGACCGATAATAACATCCATACAATACTAGATATATTCATAATACTAACCATTTCTCTCCAACGTCGTGCTTCTTCTTCTACTATCCTCTGTTAATTATGCAGAATGAATGACATTCATTGTTCATATGGCTCAGGAAATGCCAACGAACTATAAAGAAAAGAGTCAATGGTACGAAGCAACCTTCGATCAATCTCAAAATCGGCTGAGTTGATATACACCTATAATCATGCCCTTCGCAGCTTCTCACCGAAATCAGTATTATTACATGTTTTTAATAATTTTGAATTAATATTGCATTATTTTTTAAGAATCCATTCCTCCATTTACATTAATAGGAATTTTTCTCTCGAATAATTAAAAGAAAAATGATGAAAGTGAAATCATTGCTCGTATTAAATAACTAAAAAAACGGATTTGAAACAACAATAAAAAAAATCTCCCCAACTACTTCTTGACATTCGGGTATCGGGTTCGGATTCGGATTATCGGGTATATGAGTATAGGACCCAATAAGGTAAACCTAAAAAATTGGTTCCGGTTCGGGTTGGGTCTTCTAGGGTTCGAGTCGGTTCGGATAAGAATTCTAATACTCGGAAAAAACCCGAAAAAATCGGTTCTATATCAGTTCGGGTTATGGCTATCCGAATACACTAATTTGCTACCCGAATACACTAATTTTCTACCCGAAAACCGAAAATTTGCCCTTATACCCGAAAGACTACTAAACGTCTTAAGACTCTTAATCAGTACAAGCATCTATTTCTGCAAATTTGACACAATACTCAATATATCTGTAGTCAAAGACAATCTCTTTTGTTGTGCTCAAATTTTTTTTTCATCAATGCCTTCTTCTTCACATAAATCTCGACAATGTCTCTAGTAGCTGTTCTCCTAGAATGCGGTTTATATAGCTGAACTTTAAAACAGAAATGTCTCCAAGCTAAGCACTCAACGAAAGCTAGTGGTAACTCAGCTAGAACCAACATTTCATTAGTAGCTTCTCTAAACAATGCCTCATTGACCTTACTCACTCTAATATTACCACCAACACCATCATGAGTTAAAACAGATTGAACATAATCTTTATTAGCACTTAGCCATACCTTATATGCCTTGCATGTCTTTTCAACATGTTTCCTCAAAGTAAAAGTTCCGGACTTGGTTGTTGAAATACCCCGACCCGGACATCCCAGCGTCCGCGGTCACGGCTTCCATTCGGCCCCATTACCGGCCGAATATCCATTGATTCGGTCACTTAGCTTTGGCTCGCGGTCTTGCTTCGTGAACCCCCTTTACGCAACAGAATATAACTTTACTCTTGACCCATCCCTTTGTGCTTAGCCATACAACCAACCAACCCCATAGGCTTGCACACATTAGAGATGGATACATATAGTCCCTTCGGTTCACAGTGAACGGTTGCTCTATCGGCTTCCCGAACCACTCTTGTTCCTGAAGCTTGGCAGCGGACATGCCATTAATTTATCCATCGGTCATACCATTGAACGCCGTCGACTTGTCGGTCTTGGTATCAGAGCCAGGTCCGATCGAACGATCCGACCCCATAATCGAATCGCCGATCAACCACAGACCTGGGCCGATACTTCCAACGAACTTGTCGACCACCTGACCGATCAATCCAAACTACGGCTCGTATCGTTGAACATTTGATCACCCGATCCGACTAGCGATTGAATCACCGGTCAACCCTCGATCGATCCGTCCATGGACGCAGATCGTCGATGACCTTTCGATCGGTCCGACGCTATGATCGAACCGTCGATCATTCTGCGATCAGTTCGACTCCATCGTCAAACCACCGTTTATCCTTCGATCGGTTCGGCCCGATTGCCGACCCGTCGCTCGTCTCATCGTACCTTCGATAGAGAGGTAGCATGCGCATCAGTTCGGACGAGTATACTCGCTGAGCTCCACCCTCTTTTCTTCTTAGGCTTAGATGGATGATGGATGGATCATGGTGTGTTGAAATGAAGACCTTGCCCTCTATTTATAGTGTCCTGACCGAAGTCTAGGCCCCAAAAGGCACATGTTCGACAAGGCCCTTCGATCATGCACGTTCGGACGTGAGTGTCCGACCGTGCCTGTCCGGCCATGCCCGTTCGGCCATGCCTATTCGGTCATGCCGTGCCATGACCGTCCACGAGCTCCCCAGCTGGCCCGCATATTGTCCACCATCGTCCAGCTGGTCGAGCTTGGTCGAGCTGACGCTAGCTGGACGATAGCTGGTCGAGCTGACGTTAGCTGGACGCTAGCTGGAGGAGCTGACACTAGCTGGCCGAGCTGTACGCAGCTGGTCGACATCTGTCCGCAGCTGGCCGAGAACTGTCTGCAGCTGAACTAACTTGTTCATCGAGCTTGTTCAGCTCGTTCAGCTCGTATTCCAGCTATTTGGGCTAGTAGCTTAGCTACTAAAGCTCATTTAGATATATTTTCCTGCAAACAAATTGTCCCCCTTTAGGATCGCGGAACGTGGGCGTTACAAGTCTAACCCCCTTAAAATGAATTCGTCTCGAATTCGGTGGGTGTAGAAATTCCCGACCTTTGTCCACTCGAGACATTATCTATTCTAGATCTTGCTCTTTTTAGGACTATGTCATTTTTTCAAGATCTATGTTTCCCCGACGCAATCTTTTTCCCTTGATCTTGGTCAGTCTCCGAATAGTTCAAGTCTTTCCCGTCCAAGTTCCATCCCGACTAGGACAATTTACCAATCATGGTCCTCCCTGGACTCGATCATCATTCCCGACCATGGGTCGTTCCTTTTTCGACAGTTGGTTGTTATTTCTCTCGACCTTTGGTCGACACTTCCCGACCCTTAGTCCTTCCGGGAAGCGGTCTTAATTCTCGACCTTTTGGTCATCACTTCCCGACCTTTAAGTCGATATATCCCAACCCTCAGGTCGATGTGTTATGTGTTCGACGTTTTGAATAATCACTCGATTCACGAGCGCATCTTGGCAAACACATTTCTGTTCCCAAGCATGTTTTTGATCTTATCAGAGATTTCTATTTCGTCCGAACATATAGCACTTTTGCATACGTTCTCGCAGGATGGCGCATGCTCTGATACTCACTTGAAAGACCCCGACCTGGACGTCCCAGCATCCGCGGTCACGGCTTCCATTCGTCCCCATTTCTGGCCGAATATCCATTGATTCGGTCACTTAGCTTTGGTTCGCGGCCTTGCTTCGTGAACCCCCTTTACGCAGCGGAATATAACTTTACCCTTGACCCATCCCTTTGTGCTTAGCCATACAACCAACCAACCTCATAGGCTTGCACACATTAGGGATAGGGACATATAGTCCCTTCGGTTCACAGTGAACGGTTGCTTTATCGGCTTCCTGAACCACTCGTGTTCCCGATGCTTGGCATCGGACGTGCCATTAGTTGACCTAACAGTCATACCATTGAACGTCGTCGACTTATCGGTCTTTGTATCAGAGTCAGGTCCGATCGAACAATCCGACCCCATAATTGAATCGCCGATCAACCACAGACCCGGGCCGATACTTCCGACAAACATGTCTACCACCTGACCGATCAATCCAACCTACGGCTCATATCGTTGATCCTTTGATCACCCGATACGACTAGCGATTGAATCACCGGTCAACCCTCGATCGATCCGTTTATGGACGCAGATCGTCGATAACCTTTCGATCGGTCCGACGCTATGATTGAACCGTCGATCATCCTGCGATCAGTTTGATTCCATCGCTGAACCACCGCTTATCCTTCGATCGGTTCAGCCCGATTGCCGACCCGTCTCTCGTCTCATCGTACCTTCGATAGAGAGGTAGCATGCGCATCAATTCGGACGAGTATACTCGCCGAGCCACACCCCCTTTTCTTCTTAGGCTTAGATGGACGATGGATGGATGGTGGGTTGAAATGAAGGCCTTGCCCTCTATTTATAGTGTCCTGACCGAAGTCTAGGCCCCAAAAGGCACCAGTTCGTCAAGGCCCTTCGATCATGCACATTCGGACGTGCCTGTCCGGCCGTGCCTGTTTGGCCATGTCCATTCGGCCATGCCTGTTCGGCCATGCCGTCCCATGATCGTCCACGATCTCCCCAGCTGGCCAGCACACTGTCCACCACCGTCTAGTTGGTCGAGCTTGGTCAAGCTGACGCTAGCTGGACGCAAGCTGGTCGAGCTGGACGCTAGCTGGACGAGATGACACTACTGGTCGAGCTGTCCGCAGCTGGCTGAGCTGTCCACAGCTGGCCGAGAGCTGTCTACAGCTGTCTGCAGCTGAACTAATTTGTTCATCGAGCTTGTTCAGCTCGTTCAGCTCGTATTCCAGCTATTTGAGCTTGTAGCTTATCTACTTAAGCTCATTTAGCTATATTTTCCTCCAAACAAATTGCCCCCCTTTAGGATCGCGGGATGCGGGCGTTACAGTTGCACAACCCAATTCTCTTCCACTATAATTGCAACTACACTTGTTTTTCTTCTTTTGTACTCTGGTGAAATGTTGCCAAATATACGACCTTTCTTTATTTCTTGCCTTACTAACTCCTTCAGCTTCTTTCCCTTTTTTCTTACGAGTCTTACCAGAACTAGGTGTCTCAACCTCATCAATGGATGTCCCCTCTAATTCATCATCGTCAGTATCACTTTCAACCTCCATCGGATCATTGTTTGTCCCTATTGGATTATCACAAGACGCCATCTACATCAAACATTCAAAAGCAACCCTTTGTCAGAATTTAGAACTCAGAACCCAGAAGACAGAAACTCATAGTCTAGAGCAATGACATGGGTTTAAGAGATAAAACAACAAAGGACTCGAGTCACTCGACCAATGATTTTAAGAGATAAGACTCGAGCAATGATTTTAAGAAATAAAACAACAAAGGACTCGACCAATTTCGAGCATTACTACTCTCTAAAAAACCATACAAACACACACGGTCACGGCTAAACAGAGATCAACATTTATCATCTCCTAAATCATCCAAATCACAATTCTTTCTGCAGATTTAACAAAGAGGTGGTTTCTAATTCTGTAAATCAGAATACTAGGTCACAACCCCAACCCATAACTCGACCAAATTGAAATACATATACAGCTATAATCTTGAACTCGACCAATCGAAATACAAAGTAAAGTAGTAAACCTTACCTCTGAATGGATTCTCGACAACACAGAAGGTGGAGGAGAAGGCACACAGATCTTATTTAGGGTTTCAGCTTTGTGTTTTCAATATTATCTCGAGGTTTCATATAAAGGGTGAAAAAAAATTGAAAGAGAGAGTCGAGTATCGAGGAAAAAGCTGAAAGGATGATAGAATTGAATGGTAGAACCCTAAATCCTCTTTCCCTCTTAATTAAAATTTTCAGGTTTTCAGTTTACCTGTTCGGGTATCGGGTAAAACCCGAAACCGAACCGATATCCATGGGTCTATATACACATAGGACCCAATAGGATAAAATGGCATAATTCGAATCCGAAATTCTCGGGTTTTTCGAATCAATTCCGATTTGGGTTATTGGATCCTGATTTTTTACCCAGAGCTATTTCCAACCATGTTTTTCTCCGGCGTAGAGTTTTTTCTTAATTTTATCCCGGCTATTTTAACCCTAGGAAATGGGAAGTGTTTGTTGAATGTGCCTCCTTGGTGCAGGACTCTTGATCTAAAATTCTCGGCTACTATAATCCAATAGAATAGGAAGTCTTTTTTTGGGGAGTCAATGGTTGTTTCGTAAGGAGTCCTTTGCCAAATAAAAAGTTGCTTATTGCGTACGGTAAAAATACAACAAAGGTAGATGGTTCAATTTTGCTAGATGATCTCCAATTCTACACCAACAAAGCATTGCAGTCTATTTTTAATCAATTGAATGATTGTGTTTTGTACTGTTATGTACATTGTTAGGTGCAGTTGGTAATTACTAATTAGTAATCATTTTTGTTTTCATGTTTTAAACTTAAATATTTTTGAAGTACATTAAACAATCTACCCTTTTAATTAAATTTCATTACATAAAAGATCCTTAAAAAAAATTCTAAATATTGTCTAATTTCCATAAATCTCTCTACTTAATTCAAATATAACTATATGATTCTCCTTTCACTTTTATTTGGTTTTATATTTCAATTATTAAATAATGTATTACAGTTGGTAATTACTAATTAGTAATCATTTTTGTTTGCATGTTTTAAACTTAAATATTTTTGAAGTACATTTGATAATCTACCCTTTTAATTATATTTCATTACATGAAAGATCCTTAAAAAAAATTCTAAATATTGTCTAATTTTCATAAATATCTCTACTTAATTCAAATATAACTATATGATTCTCCTTTCCCTTTTATTTGGTTTTATGTTTCAATTATTAAATAATGTATTTATTTAATAGAATTTGTGATTTTTTTTGCATATAATAGTGTGATTCAAAAAAATTTTAACGGACATATATTACTCAATCAATGGATATAAAAAGTGTGTATGCAATGTCTCACATCACCTAGAAAAATAAGGCAACGGTTCAAAATTATATTACAAAAAAAACCAAAATGAATTTGAATACGAATGAGCAAAAAGATTGATTTATCAAACATTATATATATATATATATATATATGATTTGGTTTACTTCAGTTCTTTATTTTAAATATTATTAACTCAGGTGCTACAAGAGTAAAACACCATTTCATTATTTTGTTAACAATATCAATATTAGAGTAATAGACATATCTAATTAAATTGATTAAATTTATTTTATGTAAAAATCATAAAATTAACAATCAAAATACAATTTTAAGAGCAAACAAAATTAACAAACAAAAACACTTGAAATTTAAAAATATTAGTCACAAATACTTGTCAGGTTAAAATATAGCATTTTACAATGAGACATAGGTATCTTTAAATCTACGGATCTGCTTTCTTATCATCTGCGCAGCGTAGTATGGTATCCTTTGCGTATTGGAATGCTTGTGTCGTTGATCTGCGAACGTTAAACAATCCATTAGGCTTTCCCTCCCCGATCCTTTTAGATCGTACGCTTGAGATCTTCTCCATAAACTCTTACCGTGAGGATCATCCACACCAGATAAACACAAAGCTCTAGTAGCATCACTAATAGCATACTCAGCTTGCTTCAACAACAAGTAACACTGTGCTCTATTGCTAAACAACACAACTCTATCTCGTATCATATCCAACGGACACAAATCTATTCCCACTGTGTAAATCTCCATCGCTTCTTTAACAAAACCCATCAGAAACTTCTTCTTCCCTTGTTTCTTCAACGATTTCACCATCTTTCTTCTTTCTTCAAGCTCAGATTCATTCATAAGCTTCTCTTTCTTCTTCCTCTCTACTTTAATCTCCCATAGATTCTCAATATTTCTATGTGCCTCCTCGCTGTTCATCTTCAAGCCACTATACTTAATCTTGTGATAATCTTGTAAAACTATCTGAGCTACTCTTTCTCCAACGATTCTATCTTCTGCTAAATCCACTAAACAATAACCTAAAACATCAATAACTCGATACCTAACATTTGAGTCGTTAAGAAGCAACAAAAGAGTATCTAAAGCAGTTTCTTTCCAATCATCAGACGATCTTGAAAGATCGCAAAGTCTCTTAATCACTTCCTTAACCTCACTAACTCTCTTTCTCCCCAACTCTGTTTTACAAAGAGTCTTTATCAATCCAATTCCTCCCGGAGACTTCCGGTTTACTAAACCACCCCACATTTCAACCACCTTCTTCAAGAACTCTCCCTGGCAGATTTGGTCAAGAGACTTACCTCGCGATGCAAAGCTATTCAATAGAAACAAAGACCAATATTGTAGTTGAATCCCCCATTCCTCTGCTTTTTGATTCTCTGTCTCTAACCCACCAAGCCCTCTCGTCAACAAATCGCTATGATACTTCAATCTCTCGCTATCTTCGACCCCAAGAAAGCTTATGTAAACATTCTTCAAACTGTTAGTAGCAATCTCCATCGAAAGCTTTACGATTTCTTCTTCGAACAAAGAAACCACTTCAAAGCTCTTCTCATGGCTAACTAAGTGACCAAATGCTCGAGCCGCGGCTCGCTGCTCAACCCAACTGATCTTCCCTCTCAAAAGCTCCAACAAAGCAGGAACAACAAAAGCCTTTGAATCAACCGCTCTCGCAGCCAAATCTTCTTTGTTCATAACATATGATCCGATGATATGAGCCGCGTAGTAAGGGATGAATATGTTCTGGTCTTTAAGAAGCCAAGCACTGTTTTTGATTGACTTATGTATGAGTTTTGACATACACTCGAACAAACCTAGTGATGGGAACTCAGGATCGTCAGGCTCGGACATGGCTATGTTCCACAGACCACTCAAGACCAAGACATGGTCTTTTGACTCCGTACGAGGAATCTCCTTGAAAATTGCGGCGAGTTTGGATCTTCGACGGAAAGGGTTGGTCTCTTTCATGCTGCAGAAGAAACATGATGGGTTTGTGCACTGTGGTTCATCGAATTTGAGCATCTTCTTCTTCTTCTTCTTTGATTTGCCTTTTGGTTTTTCAAGAAGTTAATAACTAATGAATCTTGAAAGAGAAGAAGACACTAATCACTTATGCTTTAAGGCCAAAAACACCAAATAAGTTTTTCTCTTTTGGGTTAATTATATTTAAATTGCAAACACAAAAGAAATTTTAATTCCATAAATATTCGCCGGCGTGGAAAGTTTATGGCGGCTCCTCCTCTTTTTAGTTTTTAGCCTTTAACTTTCCACTTCAAGTTCCAAGATTATTGACATAATTATATAAAGTTATAACGTAATGAATCAGAATACTGATATACATCAAGGTTTCGTGTTCTTTACCCAAAATTAGGCAAACCAAGAAACCAAAATGTTTGCGTTCACACAAACTCTAGATATAGGTAATGGAACCATGGACAAAATCCATGGTGGATTCGACATCATGATGTTATCAATATAGTGAATAGTTTCATGTGCACTAAAATGGTGACAGCTAAAGACTTTTCGATGTAGTGAACCTTATGGTATGAATTATGGAATCATAAAGTTTTTGGATGCCAAACATAAATTGATGGTTAGATATTTGAGACTTTTCAAGATAAGAGAATGGGAAGCTTAAGCATGTTTTTATCGAATGCAAGTCCCGAGTGCGACATTACACTTGCGGGAATAATTGATTAATGTCTTGCGTACAAATTCAAGATTTGTAAGGTAAAGAGTATGGAAATTTAAAAGAGAGCAAGTGAAATTGGATTTGCGGTCCCCTCGAGAAGTAAGCCAATGAAAGTGAAGAAACTGTCCCTTAGGAAAAAATAAGTCTTTGTTTGGGTCTCAAGAAAATGCGGCTACCTAGAAAGCCTCTTTAATTATCACTAATATTTGGTCTTTACAGGTAAATTAACTACCACTAACTTGACTCATCTTTCATGTTAATCATTTCTTTTCAAAAGAATCGAAAATCAAGAAAGAGCCTTTTCTAGGAAAAACACTTCAAGAGTTCAGACTAAGTTCTCGACTTGACATGTGTATGTGTCGGATAAAGTTTCTCAAGATTATTAAAGAAACCAAACCAGAGTCTAGTGTTATGTTTAGTTTAATCACAGGTTGTTTAATCGGCGTGCTTACGGGTTTTGGATTCTTGTGCACATGAATACTCCACAAAGAAAGCTCAAGAAGATTTTGAATTTAGAATAATAAAGGGTATACGACTCATATAGAACAAAGAAAGATAGATAGCCTATGATACGGATCTAAGTCACATAAACTGTGCACAAACTCTGAAACCTATTCTGGTCTCAGAATTCTCAAAGAGCCAAATCCAAAGAGTTAGTAGAGAGAGAGAGAGAAGAATGAAGGAAATATACGATATTTTTATCTTCTAAGAGCTTTATGGACATGGTTCACCAAGCAAGAAGATAAGGCTCCTGTACAGAGAAAGAGCTTCAGTGAGAAGTTTTACACCTCTTGGTAGCCGGTTGAGGATCTTTTTCCGCATTTGATTCTTCTGATGATACCACGCCTGTAATCTCATTGATCAGCTTCCTGAAATAATCAAGCTTCTCCTCGTCCGCTTCCAACTCCTCATCATTCATCTCTTTGTCATCCATTAGAAGCTACACAACAACCATTCAAATATTTGAGCTCTCTTTCAACCAAAACATTATAATAGGAAATGATTAAGAAACAATTCTTACGTCTTCAAGGATAGGATGAAATCTTAAGCTTTTAGATGATATTGGAGAGTTGTTAGTCAACAATTGCCCACCACTTTGAGTGGGAGGAATTTGAGCCACCAATAGATGTTCGGTATGATCAGCAGGTATACATTGCACACTCGCCTCTCTCTGATTACGGGTCAACGGATCTTCAACAAGAGCATATTGTTTGCCATTTTGTATCTTAAAGTCTGGATGACATGGAGCTATCGTTTCAGGGATCAATGAAGTCTGAGAATCCAACATCAACTGATCGACACGCTTCTTTAAACTTCTTGCTTTGACCTGTGCCTCATCAATCTTAATCAGAAGCTTTGCTAGGAAATCATCAGAACAATCTAACTCAGAAAGAAGACAATCCTCTTCAGTTCCATCTTGCTTGCCTGTAGCTTTGCGGCCTGTACTAATATCTAACATAACATCCAAGATTCATTGCCAGGATCAGACATTTAACATCAAACAACCACCTCATTTTGATAAACTGTATATAACATCTATCTTACCTGAATCAAGATATTGCGATTTCACATTTACCGTCACCCGTTTCTCTGATCACAAAGTTAAAGAACACAAAGTTGGAACATTGTTTTCGAGGTAAAAAAGAAAGTTAAACGAAGCAAACAAAAGCTGCAATGTGGATATACCGGAATAAGAGAAAACATTATGGTTAGACATATAAGCTGCAGCATCTGTAGTCTCTTCAACTCGTTTCCTTCTTCCTCTCTTAAAAACATTCCTCTTTTCAGTTTGTTCACGAAAAGGAATCGCTTTCCCATCAAGCCCTTCCAATTTAGACTTCTCCAAATCAAACTGTTTAGTCAAACAGTAATCTTCAACTTCTCTCTCATACCCTCTAGCTTGAGACTCAATCTCCTTAACCTTAAGCTCTATCCACTTGCATCTCCACATCAAAGACTTAGTTAGTCTCTTCCACCGCTCATCAGTCTTCTTCTTAGTCAAACCCAAAAACTGAGTCCCATCAGGCAATGGGTAATCTTTGCTCAACATAGACTGAGCTTCATCTCCATCACCAAAACCAAAATCATCAGCATCACGATCACATAATGAATCACCAAAAGAACTCGAAGAAGACGAAGACACTTCACACAAACCCTCTTCTTCTTGAAACACATCATCTATCTGATTTAAACAGTCCATGATTTCAACGTCAACGTCCTCCTCTTCATACCTAACTCCATTACCATCATCAGACTGTTGTTTCCCAGAACAATCTGAGACATCGATTTCAGATCTTGACTTCGGTTTAAGCGCCATTAAGCCCCACCCCTTCAAAAAAAAAGCTTTCAACTTTCTTCTTCTACAATCGAAAAAACAATGAAATTAGAACAAAAAGGTTTCAGCTTTCATGAAATCTAATTCTGATAAAAGCAGTGAAATTGGTTCTTCTTACTGATCTCAAAGCCTAAAGAGTTGTTCAAATCCTACAACCGAGAAAAAAGGGGAAAAAAGCAAGAAACTTTTCGCGAAAATTAAGTGATTCGATGATCTTAGAAGATAATCACACAAGCCTGGAATAGATTTGGTGATCAGAATCTGTTAGAAAAAATCCAAATTTCTGGGAGAGTCTTAAACCCTAAACCCTTTGAGATATAGAGAGAGAGAGAGGAGAAACAGAGAAGAGAGATGATAGAGAGAGTCAGAGAGAGAGATACTCACCAACTACTTCTCCGAGAGACCACCGATTGATTACTGAATCCAAAAATATAATTTTTGGGTTTTTAATCCCAATTTACTTTGGCAATGGTTGTTGTAAATTTTTGATTTTGATTTTTATATTCATAAGTAAAAATCTGTTACAAAATTATTTTTAAATGTTGATTATATTTGGCAATGGTTGTTGTATTTTTTTTTTCTTAAATTTTCTAAACTGATATTTGTAAATATTCTTTTTTCCTTTATTTGTTTTATCTTTTCCTTTTGGTCTTCTTCTTTTTTTTCCATATTCTTATACGATCTTTCTGTTTTTATTTTATTGGGATTATTTTCTCGATACAGTTTTTGACAGTACTGAGCAATTAATTCACTTCTGCCTAAAAGTTCAAAAAATTTACTAAATGGTTTCCTTTTTTCTCTTGGTTTTGAATTTGACCCATTCCACAAGTTTTGTATCCATATTTAGTATTTAGGAGATTAATACAAAATAAACGATTCACCTAATTTTACGCCAAAGCATTAAAACAGAAAAAGACAATTTCTTTGTTTTTATTCAAAGATTTAGTCAGGAAAGAAACAAAGATAAAGTTAATTCATATGTGAGAGAGTATATAAGAGAGAAGAAACCAAACACATAATAAATAAATAAATAAAATAAAACGAGAACTTTTATAAAATTANGTAAATATTCTTTTTTCCTTTATTTGTTTATATCTTTTCCTTTTGGTCTTCTTCTTTTTTCCCATATTCTTTTATACTATCTTTCTGTTTTTATTTTATTGGGATTATTTTCTCGACACAGTTTTTGACAGTAGTGAGCAATTAATTCACTTCTGCCTAAAAGTTCAAAAATTTACTAAATGGTTTCCTTTTGTCTCTTGGTTTGAATTTGACCCATTCCACAAGTTTTGTATCCATTTTTAGTATTTAGGAATTTAATACAAAATAAACGATTCACCTAGTTTTACGCCAAGCATTAAAACAGAAAAGACAATTTCTTTGTTTTTATTCAAATATTTAGTCAGGAAAGAAACAAATATAAAGTTAATTCATCACAGTAAATAACAGAGAAGAAACCAAAACACATAAAAAAATTTTAAAAATAAACAAAACGAGAATTTTCATAAATTAAAACGAAAAAGTTGGCATTATTTACTAAACAATAAAGATATTTCCGACAGTTGAGATACTGTTTTCTTTTCTTTTTTTTGCATAAGACCAAACAGCTTTTGTATGATTAAGTGAAAATAAAATTAAAAACTGTTTCTTTATATAGGTTGCAGTTCCTGCTCAGCCACTATGACTTGTTCATCCACAGGTTTGTATGGTATTGATGTTTGTTTCCGTTTCCATATCAACCAAGCTCCATAAGCTGATAACCCCATAATTACAGCGATGATCCCAATCACGATCACGACAATGCTGTTGTGTGTCCTAAATACGAAAGGAAAAGACTTTTATTTTATGAGACAATGAGTGTTAATCTTTTTGCTGGCGGTTAAGAATGAAAAAGGTGCGTACCGTTTTCTTGGAGGCTCGAGTTTGTAATTGACCAGCTGATAGTTCCCAAAGCTTTCAGGAAGCTTGATTTGATGATTGGTAAACCGAGAAACTATACTCTACGAGAAAGCATAATGGAAAAAGTCTTAAGTAGGTAATAGAATCAAGAGTAATGCAAGGAGAAGTTTATTGTAAAATCATATACCGTTGCTGTAAGGTTTGAAAACCAAGTAGAAGGTTCAGGAGGGACGACAACCATTCTGATGAGAGTGTTGTTTCCTTTGGAGGTGAGATTCGATAAAATGACCTGAGATAGAGACATTTTCACATTTATCTTACTCAATATTAGCAAAATCAGTGGTTAAGGCTTACAAGTTAGTGTGTGTTTTATCAGTTTAGCTCACCTGTGAAGATTCGACATCGAGCTCTTTGGAGAATAACTTGGAGAGCTCTTCAATTCGAGGTTTCAAATAGGATGAATTGACTGTTAGTTGAATATCAAGGTTTATTTGACCAATTTGACTCAAACCTGAGGAATCAAGTACCGCAAACATCAGGAGACACATAAATAGTTCCTTTTTTTCAGTTCGTAATTTCAAAGACGAAAGAGTTTAGATGAAAGCTACAGCTGTTGTGCTAACCTGAGAGATTGGTTGATGAATTTTGGGATGGACTAGAATCATTTGAAGGCAAAGTGGCAGGTGGTGTTGCACCATCGATGTGAAGCCTATCGGACAACTCTGAACAATTCGTTCTCCAGAATCCAACCTTAGAATTCTCACGATCATACACAACAAGTGTATTCCGAACCACAATTCCTGATAATATAAGATTATATGTAAAGTTCTTCAAAAAATGAAAGTAGCAAAAATAAGAACAGAGTATAGATATCTATTTACCTCCTAGAAGAGTTGTATGATCTTTTCCATTTGGGAATACACCGAGACAATATGCGCCATGCACCTTGGCATGCTTTGTTGTACAAAAAAGTAATCACATCAGCAATTTGATATCAGCTACTGATTAGTAGCTAAACCAAAAACCAGACACATAGAGACTAGTATATACTACTGCAGAAACCTATTATAACGCTAGCTATAGAGAGAAAATGGAACTTCTTAAGAGAATTAAGGGATAAATTACTTACTCGGAACATGTAATTCTCAGGGGACAACAGCCACGACTGCCCAGTCTTAAATACCATCTCGACTGATGGGAATATCTTCGAAAGTTCGGAGACATCATTACTTGAGCATGAACCAATCTAACAGTCAGTCACTTCCCTTGATTGCAAAGTTATAATATAGGATCAAAAAGTTTTGCAAAATTATAATACCTTGCAGCGACATGGAAGCAAGTATCCTTAAAATTTGGATCAGGACCATCAATCTGCTTCAATGTGGATACTTCTCTCATAACCTTCAATACAATAAGATAAAAGCTCAATGTAAGAAAAGGCACACACTAACAGTTATGAGGTATAATATTATTTAAAAAAGTCTTACAGCTTCCTCAAATGCTTCAAATGCTGCATCCGGGAGATAAGCATAAGTTGTACCACTGTCTAACACAGCGCCATGTTCTCCATCGAAGACTCTAGAGTTGAGCAACAACTGCTTCCCAGCAACACGTATCCCCGTCAAATCTATATTGTAATATAGACTGTCGCCATCCCGAAACTAGAGTAAATGTGTGAAAGGTATTAAACGTATCCCGTTAGGATTTAATACAAAAAGATCCCATTTCGTCAACCAGACAAAAGCAATCCCTTGGTTAAAAACAAACATACCTACGATCAGGGTCCGACTCAGTGAATATCATATCAGACGGATACTCAAAACCTCCAAGAATCATCGAACCTCCACCAATATCCATCCCTCCATAACACAAACCAAAAGAGTTGCTAATCAAACCTTTGTCCACCAACTGATCCACAAGACTAAGATCACCTTGGCCTAATCCGATAATGCCATCAGCTCGTTGACTATAAAGATCACCGGTTTCAACAGTCTCACAACCGAAAACAGCTCGTTGAGGTGTCAGCTGGCTTTCATTGCCAAACGAAATGAGATCTTCACCAAGCACACCTTTACTACTACTGTGCTCAGCATACTCTCTCTCGTAAACACATTGTTCCTTATCATCGTCACAGTTACAATCCATGTTACACTTAACAGGTTGATAAGTAGTGGACAATTCTGGCTGAAACTTCGGGTCCTGAATCAATGGCCATAATCAAAATATGAACTTTTTTACACAAAGACTTGAACTTTACGTTTGTTTGAAGGAGTTGAAGCAAATTACCTGGTGTTTGCCACATTGTTCACAATCAGAACAAGGAACATAAGTAACAGTACTCCCAGAATCAACAATAAGAGCAAACATCTGTGGAGGGGTACCAATCCAAAGCCGCGTTGTGTAATATCTATACAAAAGAATTCGATAAACCATCAATCGAAGCGAAGCTACACGGACTCAGATCGGAACGAAAGAAGGCAAATTAATTTACTAACCCGTTACGAAGAAGATCGTCGTAGAGTCTCATGCGAGAGTGAGGAAGTGATTTTGAGTCGGCTTTGTTGAGTTTACGATGCGGAATAGATAAAGATCTCGAAGAAGATGACGAATTTGGTTCGGAGAGAAACAATGGGAACACCATTGGGCGCCGTGATCCAGCGGTTGGAGATTGGTGGAGGATGTTTTCACCACCAGCTGAGATTGAATAAGGGAGAGAGAAATAGATTAGGATTGAGACCGTCGCTGCGATTGACGACAGCGCCATTTGATCGCCGGCAGAATTAATAATATCCGATGTGATTTGATCGCACCGCCGGAGAAATTTGGGAGGGGGAAGGAATAAAAAGAAGCTGAGTGAGAGAGGAGAGGAGACGAACGTAGTAACTTTTAGATCTACGGAGAAGCAAAGCCGCTTTTGCTTTGAGACAAAACCCAGCAACCAATACGACGTACTTTTTGTGTTTTCTTAGTATAACGCTCTGTTTTAATTTTATTTTATTTTAGGATCAGTACCTCACCGTATGTTGTTTTATTTACTGCATAAAGTTATTTAAAAATCAAAATCTTCAAAACTAATTTATCATGTTGTAAGGAGTTTATTTTTAGAGTAAAAACAAAGATGAAACTTGACAGGATTTTGTATAATTATAAAGAACGAAAAAATTGATTTTCTATAAAATGTATTATTTTTCCGTAAGTCAATAGTAATATGAATGAGTTATACAAAAATGGAGTTATCTAACAACCTACCTATAGTAATTCTTTGACATTGTACAGGCAACATGTTACAAGGTCTCACTCACTAATCACCATTACTATATAGCCACTATACAAGGATCTATATAAACATTAGAGAGTAGTGTACATGTAGAATATTTCTTGTTATCCTACTTTTTGTTGACTAAACTCTATCTAGGTCACAGTGTTATTATGTGACAAGAATGTCTCACTAATTTGCTGTAAAATACTAAACTTGTTTTTATAGGTTTTTTTGTTCCATATCATCACTAATCAGTAAATGAAAAACATTTGAAATTTAAGATTATTCCATAGAAATTTTAATTCCTCTGTACATTTTTTTTTTCCATTTTTTTTAATTTAACCATAAACCCCCAAAAAAAAAAAAGAATACTCTTTTTGGAAATCCCAAATTGATTCGAGTTCCTTCCTTCTCCTAAACCAAAAAACCAAAAAAAAACTACTCAACCTTGGGTGTTATTATGCCACAATCCCTGAAACCTCCGCCGACGACAAATCCACCATTACCACTTCCACTTGTTCTCTGCATCTCCGCCATGTAACTCCTCACTTCAGCTTTAATCATATCCTGCACCACCGTCATAAACTCACCTCTACGCCCTCCTCTCTCCTCTACATTAATCTTCATCTGACTCTCAAATCTCGGAAACATCAACGCGCTGTTGTTGTTGCNAAACCTACAAGGAAAGCTCTGATATTATTCGCACAATCTGAGGTGAAGAACAAAAAAAAAAAGGAGTTTTGAATTTTTTTGAAAACAATTTAAAAAAAAAATATCTGAAGGGAAANGTGACAAACTCAACGAAGTTGGCGGATCGTCCGATGACGAAGACATCTCCACCGGTAATAACGCCTGCGGAACCACCGAGAACCCGCCGCAAATCGGCATTGGTTTGAAAAGCTGAGCCGCCGAAGACGACGGAGACGGAATCGTGCTCGAATCACTCACATCGATTCCAACGGGACTCTCAGGGCTCATGTACAACCCAGTATCCACCGGAGCAAAAGCAGAATCAAAGCTCACAGATCTCCTCTTCGTCGGCCGATCTAAATCCTCCTCGTCGTCATCCTCCACCGTCACCGTCGTCATCGCCGCCCCACCACCACCGCCGCATTTCCTCTTAAGCGTCGAGTTCCAGTGGTTTTTAACGGCGTTATCCGTACGACCGTTGAGAAGACGAGCAATGGTAGCCCATTTGTTACCGAACTTAGCACGAGCGGTTACGATAGTCTCGTCTTCCTCAGGAGAGAAAGGACGGTGCTCAACCTCCGGAGATAACTGATTACACCAACGTAACCTACAGGATTTACCAGATCGACCTGGAATCGATTTGCTAATCGCGGACCAGTTCCTCGGTCCGTATTTCTCCACCATCCTTCGTAGCTGCTCATCTTCTTCTTGACTCCACGGACCTTTCACTCGATCCGCCATTTTTTTTGAGAGAAAAGAAAAAGATCTTTTATAATTTTTTTTTTGTTTTGTTTCGGTTTTGTTTTTTTGGTTTGTAGAGGAAGAAGAAGAAGATGAGAGGAAAACTTGAAGAGAGGAGGAAAAAGATATTTATAACAGAGAGAGAGGATAATTAAACCGGACACCGGTTGAGACGGTGGTGAAAGTCATGGCCTTAAGGGCACCGCTTCTTCCACGCAAGCGGTTTTGAAAGTTTTTGGGATACAGCTGTAGGTTAACACGTGTCATCATCTCTGGGCTGCGTCTGTTTTTTTTTTTATGATGGAGCGTGTGATATACAGTAGTACTAGTTAGTTTTTAAAAGAAGTGAGGGAAACGCGCGTGAGAAGCGAGTGGGGTAGGATGGGAAGTTAAAGGCGACAAAATCACGGAAACCTACAAGGAAAGCTCTGATATTATTCGCACAATCTGAGGTGAACAAAAAAAAAAATTAAAAGCAGTTTTGAATTTTTTTGAAAATAATTAATTAAAAAAAAAATATCTGAGGGGGATGAATAAAGAGGAGAGATAACGGTTAGGTTTGGCCGTTTGGGTAAAGACAGTTTTTTATGCAAACTTCTGACTTTTTTTACTGGACAAAAGCCAGCCTGTATACCAATATTTGTACCTTTTTCTGATATGTACTATCTCTCACATATTACGAAAAATTTTAGTTTTTATTTGTAAATTAATTTATAATTATTTTTTGGTAAAGAGAAAAAAATATAAACTAATTACAATTCAAAATATAAAAATAATTATTTTTTGAAATTTACAAAACATCAATTTTTGTGAGACAGAGGAAATACTAATTTGTTTCTTTTTTATTTATATTTTTGAGAATGCAAACATATCTAATCTGATTTTTTTTGAATTTGGAATTATTGGAAGGGGTAAAAAATTTTGATTACAGTTTTTGAAGAATTTTTTAAAATAAAATTATAGTTAGTTTGTAGTAAGTAAAATTTTAACATATTTTGACTGAGTGAAAACTAATATTTGTAACTGTTTTGAAAATTGATTTTTTGTAATTTGTTATTTTATAAAACTGAAAAGGGTTCAAATTAAGGAACAAGCGTGTTGCGTTTGAGAATACAAAACGCTTATTTTAAAATTTATTTAGTTTTTCTAGACTATGATTGTATAGTTTTGAATTTTTCTTTTTTGAAAAATAGAAAACGCCTAGTTTTGAATTTTTTCTTTATTTGTTTCAAAAATATGAAACGTCTAATTTTGAATTTTAATTTAATTTTATTATAATATGAAATGTCTACTTTTTATTTTATTTTTCTTTAATTGTTTTGAGAATATGAAACACCTAATTTTAAAATTTTTATATAATTTATTCTGAAAATATGAAAAGTCTGATTTTGAATTTATTTTTTAATTATATAAGTTTATGGACTTTGAAGTAGTTACATGTTGCACTAAGAGAGGAATGGGGAGGGATTAGTCAAGTTAAATTTTGGAGTGCAGTTATATTTTTTAATTAATTTTTTGACTGACCCAAACAAGATTTGTAACTGCCTAATGCTACAAATGTTTTTAGTGTTTTCTTATCCTTAACTGAAAAAGGTATAAAACTGCCTAATGCTACAAATTTGGGATATAACAAAACACTAAAAACATTTGTTGATTTCATGGTTAACAACAACAACAACAAAAAGTTAGAGGTTCAGTTTCTGTTGGATGACGATTTGAAAATTAGATGTGGTACGTTATAAAATGTCCAAATTCAAAGTCACACAATAAAAGAAACTTACATTTATATGATTAGAGATACGATTTCTATAAATAATATTCTCTGTTTCATATACTTGTTACAAAGAAACGGCCACAAAGGATTAAAAGTAAGAGGTCGGAAAATTTTTAAATAAAAATAGAAGAGTTTGGATGACATGGACAAAACGACAAAAGAGTGTTTGGCCAATTGAGAGAATTAATTTTTTTAATGTGTGTATGGCAAAAATCCAGGCTGTAATCTTTCAACAAACAACTAACTGTCATCCATTTGAGCCAACTGCCACGTGTCAGTTTTGGGGGACTGTTTTGTGTGTAAACTGTCTTTCTCTTCTCTCTAACGTAGTAACGCACTCAAACGTCATTTGCACCTTCTCCCCAACCTTCCTCGAACCGTTTCATAACTATTTTTTTATTTATTATCATTTCCTGTTCCTTATTTTATGTCAAATTAGTTACAAACTTAATAACAAGGATTTCACAAGGTTTCCCTCTTTTGAGCTTAAAATACTCTATCTCATTTAGTGTCTATCACTAGTTTGAAAACTAGAGTCAAAGTAGTAAAATCACGTTTTTTCGAGTTCTATTCACCCAATTTATCGTTACTTTTTGTGTTTCATAAAATAGATCTTAAATTTCTGAGAAAAAGTGAGAAAGTTTGTCTTTCAATCTTGTGAAGTTTTTACCAGTTTTTTCTTAATCATGTCATCTACGATAAATAAAGCCTTGATGGATATGTCTCTGAAGGATGAGGAAGAGTTGCCGTTCGAGATACCTGATCTCCCATAATTCTCCTCGTGCGAAAGAAACACCATTAGCTTGGTGGGGCGTACTCTAAACCCAGCCAGACATCCGATGAATCACCTAATCACAAATATGCCAAGGAAGTGGCAAAAGATTGGAAGAGTGAGGGGAATCGCTTTACCAAGAGAACACTTCCAATTCATATTCAAGTATGAACATGACTTGCAAGAAGTGCTCGACAAAGGAGTCCAAACTTATAACCAATGGGCTGTGGTTATGGATAGATGGTATGAATATCCCCCTGATAATTATCTGCAATTTGTTCCTTTGTGAATTCAGATCTGGAAACTGCCGATAAATTTCTACATGAAACAGGCCTTAACGGCTTTAGGGGAAATCATTCGGCAAGTATTAGAGGTAGCTTTTGACCCAGATGAGCCTCAAGTACAAGAATTCATTAGAGTTAAGGTTCTGTTTGATGTCTCTAGACCTCTTAGAAGATCAAAAGCGATGGTTATAAAGAATGGGGGCACTACGTCTGTCAACTTTGAATACGAAAAAATTCAAAAACGGTGCTATGAATGCCAAAGACTCACCCATGAAAAGGAGGATTGCCCCTTATTCCTGAACAAACAGGTTCCTATAGAGGTTTCTTCAAGAACAGGTGGGAAAGCTGAAAATCCCAAAGCAGAGCCGGTGCTAAAACCGTCTGACCCGCTATTTGGAGTGCTATCAGAAGATCAAGTTGGAATTGATCCCAACTCCAGGAGACCTCGTATTGCTCCTGAAGTACTGGAAGGTATGACGCAGTATTTGAGGCTAGGAAATGAGGAAGAATTAGTCATAAAAAAGGATCGTGTAAAGAAGACTGTGGGAGAGGTTAAAAAGGACCCCATTTAGAAAAAATCAATCCTAAGGTTAGAACCTGCTCCTATTTTCCACCCCGAGGTAAACAAAGGGAAAGGGTTTGTCTTTGGTTTTGAAGACCCGGAAATTTCATTGAGAAACGAAGCTGCTGGCTTACTTAGTTTGGAAAAAAGGGTTCCTGAGACAAATCTAATGGAAGAAAGTGTTTGGCCTGTGGAGAAGTTTTATATTGATTCTACTTATCATCATAGCAACTTCCTTACTCTTTCTCAACCTTTTCAAGCCAATCTGATGGGTTACAGGACTGGATCCTTTGAGTCTGGTTCATCCGGGATTGGTTTGAAAAAAGGTAAACCAAGAAACAGACCTTCAAAGTCTACGAGAAAACTCAAGCCTAAGGATCAGTTTCAGATAGAAAGTATGCACAATCTGAAGAAGGGCCTAACAATTGGTGAGCAAGAGAAGAGAAAAGCAGACATTGTGGGAACAAGCACTGCTAAACAACAAAAGCTTAATCCCAAAGAGGTGATCCCAAAGGGGGGATTGCCTAACGCCCAATAAGCATAATGAGCTGGAATTGTCAGGGCTTGGGACGGTCTCAAGATTTGGCGATTCCTCGTCTCAAAGAAATGCGTAAGAAACATTTCCCAGAGATGCTTTTTTTGATGGACACTATGAATCAAAGAGATGTATTAGTGGACCTGCAAGAATTGTTAAGATATGATCGGGTTTTACTGTTGACCCCATTGGAAAATGTGGTGGATTTCCTCTGTTCTGGAAGAATAATATTAAGCTGGATATAAAGTTTTTTGATAAGAACATGTTGGATCTTCAAGTTCAGTTTGGAGATTTAAACTTCTTTGTTTCTTGTATTTACGGTAATCCGAATAAGAGTAATAGAAACTTTGTTTGGGAAAGATTATCTAGGATTGGAATTGGACGGAGAGATAGATGGTGTATCCTAGGTGATTTCAATGAGATTCTACATAATGGTGAAAAACTAGGTGGTCCAAGAAAAATTGATGCTTTTTTCAAGCCTTTCTCGGATATGCTAAATGCTTGTGATATGAGTGAGCTTCCGAGTCATGGAAATAAATTCACTTGGGCTGGTAAGAGAAGAAAATATGTGGATCCAGAGCAGATTGGATAGGGCTTTTGGCAATAGTGAATGGTTTGTTCAGTTTCCAGCTTCAAAACCTAGCTTTCTTGGATATGAGAGGATCTGATCACAGACCTGTTCTAGTAAAGTTGATGTCTTCGCAACAATCCTATAAGGGCCAGTTTCGGTTTGATTGTCGTTTCCTGCGTAAACAAGGGGTTAAGGAAGCTATTATCAAAGCATGGACAGTGCAGAGACCAGGTTTTAATCTATCAGTTGCAAACAGACTCAGAGAGTGCAGGAAATCTTTAAGTACTTGGAAAAAAAAGAACTCTATGAATGCTTTTGACAAAATTCAGCAGATAGAGGTTGCTCTAGAGAAAGAACAGTCTGATAGATGGCCAAACTTCCAGAAGATTAGGATCTCAAAAAGGGAACTTTGTTTGGCTTACAGAGAAGAAGAAAAATATTGGAAACAGAAAAGCAGACAAAAGTGGATAAGAAGTGGAGATAGGAATTCTAAGTTCTTTCATGCTTCGGTTAAAAACAACAGAGATAGAAATATAATTGATAAGCTTAAGGATATTAATGGGATCTTCCAGAAATCTAAAGCTGCAAAGGGAGAAGTAGCCTCGGCTTATTTCGCCAATCTGTTTAAATCTTCTAATCTTGCTCCTTTCAATGAGTGATTCTTAGGGTTCAGTACTAGAGTGTCTCAGGAAATGAATAAAGCCCTGATTAAGAAGGTCTCAGCTAAAGAAATCAAAGCTGCAACTTTTTCCATTAAAGCGTCTAGTGCTCCCGGACCTGATGGAATGTCGGCGTTATTCTTTCAACATTACTGGAACATCATAGGTCCTCAAGTAATTGCTGAGATTCAGAAGTTTTTTGTAGAAGGAGTTCTCCCATCTGATTGGAATTACACACACTTGTGCTTGATTCCAAAAACGCATCGTCCTACAGAAATGACAAACTTAAGACCTATAAGTCTTTGCTCAGTACTCTACAAAATCATTTCAAAAATCATGGTGTTCAGGTTGCAACCCTTCCTTTAAGATATTGTCTCTGAATCACAATCAGCTTTTTTTTCAGACAGGCTCATATCGGATAATATTCTCGTTGCTCACGAACTAGTGCACAACTTGAGAGTTCATCCGAGTATCTCTAAGGACTTCATGGCCATAAAAACTGATATGTCAAAGGCATATGATAGGGTAGAATGGAGCTATCTTAGGTATCTCTTAGTGGCCATGGGATTTCATAATATTTGGATTGAATGGGTGATGAGATGTGTCTCCACGGTTACTTACTCAGTTCTACTTAATGACCAGCCATATGGGATGATAACTCCTCAGAGAGGGTTGAGACAAGGAGATCCTCTATCCCCTTTTCTCTTTGTACTTTGCACAGAAGGTTTATCACATCTGTTAAACAAAGCTCTAGCGGAAGGCAAAATTGAAGGCATCTCTTTCTCAGATCAAGGACCTTGGGTTAACCACTTGCTGTTTGCAGACGACAGCTTGTTTTTATGCAAGGCTTCTATGGATCAAGCTGACACAATTCAATGGATCCTGAATACTTATGGTGCAGCCACAGGACATATCATCAACCTTTCAAAATCCTCAATTACTTTTTTGGCTCAAAAGTAAATGAGGTGATAAAGAGGTCTATCCAAGGAAAACTGGGGATTTTCAATTAAGGAGGTGTTGGCACTTATTTAGGTTTACCCGAATATTTTAGTGGATCGAAAGTGGAAATGCTCTCATACCTCAAAGACAGAGTTAAAGGTAAGATGTCAGGGTGGTATTCAAGGTTTCTTTCTCAGGGAGGCAAAGAAATGTTATTGAAGTCAGTGGCCCTTGCAATGCATGTCTTTGCTATGTCCTGCTTCAAATTGCCAGTGTCAACCTGTGAAAACTTGACAAGCACTATGGCAGAATTTTGGTGGAGTTCAAATGAACATTCAAGGAAAATCCATTGGTTAAGCTGGGATAAACTATGTCTCCCCAAACAAAAAGGGGGACTGGGATTCAAGGACATACAAACTTTTAACCAAGCGCTCCTAGCCAAACAAGCCTGGCGGTTACTCCAAGACGAGGATTGCCTATTTTCAAAGCTAATGAAGAGTAGATACTACCCGCTTGACAATTTTTTGGAGGCAGGTTTGTCTTATCGTCCCTCTTTCGGGTGGAGAAGTATTCTACATGGAAGAGAGCTCTTACAAAAAGGTTTAGAGAAGAAGATAGGAAATGGAGAATCAATGTTTGTATGGACCGAACCGTGGATTGAGGATAATGGGATGAGAGCACCATGGAGGAAAAATATCATTTTTGACGTTTGCTTGAGAGTGAAGGACCTTATTGATCCGATTACAGGGTTGTGGGATCTAGATGCTTTGGAAGAGCACTTCCTTCCCCAAGATATAAACAGAATACAATCTATTAAACCTGTAAGAGATCACAAAGATTATCACGTGTGGAAGCATAACAAAAGTGGGGAGTATTCCGTCAAATCAGGCTACTGGCTAGCCTCCCTATCTATTAATTCTCAAGCGCTCAAGGATGCTGAAGCTCAACCATCTCTAAATGGTCTCAAAGCTGAGGTATGGAGTATTCAAACCGCCCCAAAAATCAAGATATTCTTATGGAAAGTCCTCAGTGGAGCTCTTCCAGTGGCAAATCTACTCAGGAGAAGAGGAATTGAAGGAGATGAACTTTGTCAAGTTTGTGGAGAAGCAGAAGAGACCATTAACCACATCTTATTTACTTGCATTTATGCCAGACTGATTTGGGCTCTATCTGACTATCCTTCTCCGGATTCTGGGTTCCAAAACGGATCTGTTTTCTCAAATGTCTATCATCTCCTAACCAACAGAAACAACCTGCGATGGCCAGCTGGTTTGAGAAAATGTTTCCCTTGGATCCTGTGGAGGATCTGGAAAAATAGGAACTCTTTATGCTTTGAAGGTATCTGTTTCTCTCCTCTAGATACAAAGAGCAAAATTCATGAAGAGGTTGATGATTGGTTTCAGGCTCAGGTAAAGGACAGCGGAGAAAATCCTAAGACATTGAGTCCTTCGCTCAACCAAACTACAACAGAGGATGGTGAACTTCTCGTTTCTTGGTCTAGACCACAAGAATCCTGGGTAAAGTGTAATGTTGGTTGCTCTTTGTCCAAAGGAAAACTGATTGCAGGAGGAGCTTGGGTAGTGAGAAATGATGAAGAATCGTCCTTATGCAAAGTAGACGAGCTTTCTCTAACACTAGAGATAAAGACGAAGGAGTTTTCAGAGTTTTGGAATGGGCGATGAAAAGCATGTTAAGTCACAAGTTTATAAATGTGATATTTGCCATTTAAGATAAAACTCTCGTAGGGGCGGTGAACAGGCCGAAAGCTTGGCCGTCTTTCAGGTTTCAGTCTATGGAACTAAAAAGGATTTTGGGAAGGATTAGTGGTTGGTGTTTGGAACACGAGGTGGAGCAAGCAAACAGAGGAGCGGGTCTCATCGCTCAAAGCATCACTAGGGACCTGAGAATGCAATCATATGTTGCATATCTTACCCTCAGTGGCTTAGTTTAGTCTTTGAAGAAGAGACATTTTTATCCTCTGTTATTTGATGGCAAGCTCAGGTGAAGAGGGAAAATTTTTTGGCTCATATGTACAGATAGCATTTAGAAGATTTAAAAAGCTATAAAGTGAATATGCTCTGTCATGTAATTTTGGTGGGCTGTAAACTTTACTAGGCTCATTTGTATGCTTAGGCATACCTTATCTAATATAATTAAATCAGTAAAAAAAATTACAAACTTAACAACTTTATTAACATGGAAGATTTAGTAATATTTTTTGGTAAATTCTAAAAAATAAAAATTGGATGAATTATGAATAATTTGATATTTGCTGTACACTGAGCTCGATTTTGAGAGATGCACGTGAACATATTTGGTGAACACATATCTGAGATGTGGGATGATAATAATTCCAAATTTCCAATAATATGTGTCTTAAAAAAATTTGTAAATAGGTTGTTGTCAAAAGGAACAAGACGGTGCACGATGTGACTTATATATATATATATATAAATTATATTGCGAGACCTAATATAATAAACTATATAATCTAATGTTTGTTGTTACGATCCATACTTCGATTGTCGGGTTTGTTCTGTTAATTTTTTAATCTTCTTTTTGCTTGGTAGGGTTTGGCTAACACAGGATCGTTTGATANAGGAGAAGAGGAATTGAAGGAGATGAACTTTGTCAAGTTTGTGGAGAAGCAGAAGAGACCATTAACCACATCTTATTTACTTGCATTTATGCCAGACTGATTTGGGCTCTATCTGACTATCCTTCTCCGGATTCTGGGTTCCAAAACGGATCTGTTTTCTCAAATGTCTATCATCTCCTAACCAACAGAAACAACCTGCGATGGCCAGCTGGTTTGAGAAAATGTTTCCCTTGGATCCTGTGGAGGATCTGGAAAAATAGGAACTCTTTATGCTTTGAAGGTATCTGTTTCTCTCCTCTAGATACAAAGAGCAAAATTCATGAAGAGGTTGATGATTGGTTTCAGGCTCAGGTAAAGGACAGCGGAGAAAATCCTAAGACATTGAGTCCTTCGCTCAACCAAACTACAACAGAGGATGGTGAACTTCTCGTTTCTTGGTCTAGACCACAAGAATCCTGGGTAAAGTGTAATGTTGGTTGCTCTTTGTCCAAAGGAAAACTGATTGCAGGAGGAGCTTGGGTAGTGAGAAATGATGAAGAATCGTCCTTATGCAAAGTAGACGAGCTTTCTCTAACACTAGAGATAAAGACGAAGGAGTTTTCAGAGTTTTGGAATGGGCGATGAAAAGCATGTTAAGTCACAAGTTTATAAATGTGATATTTGCCATTTAAGATAAAACTCTCGTAGGGGCGGTGAACAGGCCGAAAGCTTGGCCGTCTTTCAGGTTTCAGTCTATGGAACTAAAAAGGATTTTGGGAAGGATTAGTGGTTGGTGTTTGGAACACGAGGTGGAGCAAGCAAACAGAGGAGCGGGTCTCATCGCTCAAAGCATCACTAGGGACCTGAGAATGCAATCATATGTTGCATATCTTACCCTCAGTGGCTTAGTTTAGTCTTTGAAGAAGAGACATTTTTATCCTCTGTTATTTGATGGCAAGCTCAGGTGAAGAGGGAAAATTTTTTGGCTCATATGTACAGATAGCATTTAGAAGATTTAAAAAGCTATAAAGTGAATATGCTCTGTCATGTAATTTTGGTGGGCTGTAAACTTTACTAGGCTCATTTGTATGCTTAGGCATACCTTATCTAATATAATTAAATCAGTAAAAAAAATTACAAACTTAACAACTTTATTAACATGGAAGATTTAGTAATATTTTTTGGTAAATTCTAAAAAATAAAAATTGGATGAATTATGAATAATTTGATATTTGCTGTACACTGAGCTCGATTTTGAGAGATGCACGTGAACATATTTGGTGAACACATATCTGAGATGTGGGATGATAATAATTCCAAATTTCCAATAATATGTGTCTTAAAAAAATTTGTAAATAGGTTGTTGTCAAAAGGAACAAGACGGTGCACGATGTGACTTATATATATATATATATAAATTATATTGCGAGACCTAATATAATAAACTATATAATCTAATGTTTGTTGTTACGATCCATACTTCGATTGTCGGGTTTGTTCTGTTAATTTTTTAATCTTCTTTTTGCTTGGTAGGGTTTGGCTAACACAGGATCGTTTGATGTACTTAAGGCATCGATAGGCTTTTAAATAACACAAAGATAATACTAACTAACATATGGATGGTAGTAGATTAGTCGGTGTGAAAGACCGAGTTCATTGTGTCATTCGAGTTGATAGACAAACCCAAATTCCCCTATTATATCAACTTGTCGCAAGAAATATATATAAATCATATACGCGTAGATAGATATGTTGTCCACACATATGCAGCCGGAAAAAAACATATTTGGCATCTTGTGATTAAAATTATTCGAACGAAATTGTAAGTAACATTTGCCCTATAGATAACATGGATGTATCGTTGTCGGATATATACAAATACATTTTACATTGAGATAATAAAGTTGCCGCGAGTCACAGTCATATTAGTTCGGTTGTTCTTTCACTTATATCCTCCGTTGGCATTTGGCAGCATAGCTGCGAGAACTAACCTCAAAATTGTGAGGCTAAATATGGAGTCTCTAGCTAGGCCTTGACAACAAATAACAAAAGGATGTTATTGTTTATTCATCTTTTTTTTTTCTGTCGATATTTAAACTTAGTTAGATGTGACATACTTATAGTTGGACATATCACACGGTAGAAAATTAGAAAGCTAAAGCCCAATGGAATAAGATATTATCATTGGCTTCAATCTACTCCACTGTTAAATAAAGCTTGGTTTTTTATTTTCCTCAACTATTTTGTGAACAACTATCTTCTCCCTACCAGTTTTGTCACCGGTCGACATGAAAGAGATTATTGAATCTTGATGGTAATTCTAACAAAAAATTATTAATTTGCCTATTAAAGAAAAAAAAACAAATTATCAAGTTTTATACCATTCAACATTTCGTTTTTTAAAATACACAAAGATTTAAGACTTCGTATCAGTCCTGTTTTACATATATATATATATTCGTTTTTACTATTGTACAAGTTAAACATGACTAAAATGTCTCATCTTTGTTATTTTCTCATATTAATTTCCCCATAGTTACTAGTTCGAATTTGAAATTAACTTTTCGGAGCAAAAGAAATAATAAAATTCATCGTATAGTAAAACAAAAGAAAAAAGGCTACATATTCGAAAAGACAAAAGTACCCATAAGCTGTTCACTTTCTGAGTTCTGACACGACTGCTTTGAAATTAAATTTAGCCGCTTATTCGCCAAGTAAAGACATTCCGTACAACTACACGTATTGGTTTTTTTCATTTGAGACACCCACACGTGTATACTACACATGCACGTGTGCTTCTCAACCGGTCATAATCCTAAGTAAGAGTACACAGAAAATGATTTAGACTGAATGGGCTAATTTGGTTACCACCCGGCCCAAAATGTTTTGACAAACCAAGTCAATTACTGATTTTATCTAGCTGTGAAAGTGCTTTTGTGGATATGAATTTGTGTGTGTGTGTGTTTTGTTTTTACAACTAAGGTTTTCATCATTTTGAGATGTTGGATGCTATTATTATTTCAAATCATTATAGAATCTCTTATGAGTTATGACGCCTAGTTATATTTACATGCTTGATTTGAGGTTTAGGATAATAAAAAGTCAACGGTGATTTTGAATTTTCGAAATCTTTTGAGCTTTTACTACAGTAGATGAGAG
Organism: Camelina sativa; assembly: GCF_000633955.1. Classification (NCBI taxonomy): domain Eukaryota; kingdom Viridiplantae; phylum Streptophyta; class Magnoliopsida; order Brassicales; family Brassicaceae; genus Camelina; species Camelina sativa. The sequence continues at coordinate 16,871,117 of NC_025688.1, forward strand.
GTTTCTGTGTTTTTTTTTGTAGTGGTCTTAGCTGTCATAGTAATGAATATTGAAAAGATTAATGTTGGATTTTCAATGAACTCATAATCAGAAATGATGACGAAAACTTTGGTTTTGTAATGAATGTGATATATAAATCGAGGTCCCACCAATTGATAGGCCAATGAAGTCTAAGACGTTTACCATCCTCCAAGGCCGGCTCATATTGGTGTGTGGGAGTATGCCACGGCCGGTGCTCAACTTCAACATAAGACAGTGATTAATCCTTTGGAACAGTTTAAATTCATGTTTGCCTTAGCCCTTAGGGGAAAGATTAATTCTATTAAAATTTACCAGTTATATCATTAAAGTTTAGAATTTTTTTTTTCTTTCTTTCTTAAATTAAAGTACTAATATAAAAAATTGTCTTAAGAGTTTCAAGAAACACACAAGATCTCTGAGAGATCACAGAACAAAAGTTTTTATGAGTGGTTTGATTTTGATACATTCACTCTAGTTCAACCAAAAGCTTCCATTTTATTTTCTTTTCTTTTGAATCTCTTTAATGCTATTTGGTCCTGTGTGATAACAAGACTCTTCATGGAAGGTATTTATTTAATGTTTTGACATGATATAGCAATGGCAAGAAGTAGATAAAGTGATATGTGTACGTTTGTTATGTGTATATCTCAACAAGTTTGCTACTTTGCTTTTCACCACACAACTGAATACAACACAAGTACTTGGACCAACCCAAGTGTTGGTCTCTCCGCATTTCCTCTCAAATCAAACCCTCCCAGAAAAAGGAACAAAAACAAAAATACTGAAAAAGTTTAATAGAAAATAAAATTATGAAGGAGCTAACAAACTCTATAGTTGTCCAACACTATTGGTCGTCCAACTAACTCAATAGTTGTCTCTTCAATTCAAAGGACAAAGTCCCTCATATCTGTACTAAGTAACAAACCAATAATGTATGTCATATTTTTAGATCAGTACCAGTAGTGTAATAGTATTGCTGATGCATCTGAAGATCTAATCTTTGACTTGTATCTTTAGATGAAACAAGGTAGATCATAATGAAACTTCTAGTGTAAATGGGAAAAGATCTCTACTTTTCGATAATCAAATAAACGAAACAGACACCATTTGAAACATGAGCCAAGTAAAAAACACATACTGTTTCTGAATTTAACCATAGCCGGATAATATGTAAAACATGGAAACAGATTTTAAACGTTTTTTCTAAATCGACAGATTTAAGATAAAGTTGTAGACATTATTATTAGCGAGGACTAGTACTAGTAAGGACATCGAGAAACATTCTGTTTATTGAAGACAACCTCATCTGCTGCTCTTGAACTCTTCTCCTCTTGAGCAAAGGCTCTTGAGATGGTGAAGACGAGACTGAAGCAGAAGCAGACACAACCCATGACTCATTCGAGCTATCAGAGCTGAATGATGCATCGAATACACCGATAGGACTAGCCGGTTGTTGTATCCAATTCATCATCCTTTTCTTGCTTGGACTGTGGTCTAACACTAACTCATAGCATTTATTTACTTTCGCCTGTTTTAAAAGTAAAAAGATGATGATTGAATCAGTTCTTGATCCTTACACTAATTACACACATTAGGCATTTAAAGTTCCAAAGATAATTACTTTTAAGAGTAACAAAACACACAAACCTTATTAACTTTGAGTAGAGTCATGAGCTGAGATTGATATACAGCTTCGTCACACATCTTGAAATCTCTAATGACAGAGACCATTATTGCAGTGGCTAACACAGAGGGACTATAACTCAGAAACCTCGAATCTGACAAAAAAAAAAAAAGACAAAACAAGAACAAGAATTTAGCATCCAAGAGAGAGAGAGAAAGAGAGAGATCCAAACTGAAATCAAGTAAAGAGGTTTAAAACATTACCAGGAACAATAGAGAGCAACAAAGATTCACATCTACTCAAGAAATCCAATTGCTGATGAGATTGAAAGCGGTATCGTCGAATAATGTGATCAAAGTACGAGATTGCAGTGACAGGATGCATCCTCCATTCAAGAGTAGACAGAACAAGAAGCTCCATTCTCTGTATAGTCTTAGCCTCAAAGACATATCTTGCCTCTTGCACCTTAATAAACAAAGAGAGAAGACTCAAAATCTGCAATTTTCAAGCTGACATTAAAGTGAATCTGAGGGAAAAAGTAAGAAAGAAAGAAACTTACTTGGAAATCTAAGAGTAAAGGAACACGGATCTCTTCAACCTTAGCAGCTAAAGACAAACAAGCGACAGCAGTAAGCTGAGACATCCAAGGCTTATCAGACTGAAACATCCTGCTAGTAATAAACCTATCGAAGTAGTTAACAGCTAGAAGAGCCGTCAAGGAATTAAAACCATAATGAGATTTCACTTTGAAAATCCAATCAAGAGCCTTTTCACGACACAGAACAAGAAACTCATCATCTAAGATTTCGTCATAATAAAGACTCGGTTTTTTTTTAAACAAGTCTTCTTCTGCTTCTTTCGAAATCAGATTCGACAACTCATCGTCATCCCAAAACATATCGTGATCAGACAAACCCAGTTGTAAAAACGGAAACTTTTTGACACCCTCTTCGCAGCACAAATCTACTTGTTGTTGTTCTTCTTCTTCCCCAAACTCAGTCTCTTCCTCCTCACAGAAGAGACCATCGAGAACAACGCAATACGGTGCGTTTTGACTCTCTTCTTCTTCTTCTAAAGCCATCAAGACGAAGGAGATTGTTTTGTAATCGTTTGTTCATTCTACAGCCATTAGAGAGACTCTCTTCTTACTGTGTGAGAGAGAGAGAGAGAGAGAGAGAGAGAGAGAGATATAAAGAAGTGAAGACAAATGCCAAAGAAAGTGAAGGGTTTTATTTCACGCTTGTCCTCATTTTTTTATTATTTATCTTTTTTTTATTAAAGATTTTATTTTATTTTTATTTTATTTTTGCTCTCCTTTTTGTTTTTGTCTTTTTATTATTCGGATGTTTGGCGCGCGAGAAAATTGATGTTTCTGCTTTGTTTTATTCACAGAAATGGAAAAATATATTTTTTAAAAAAATAATTTTAATGAACTTACAATATAAAAATTGAGTTAATTACACTGTTTTGATAAAAAAAAGCTTAAGCAATACGTATTATTACGAAAAAATTATATAACCACGCGCTTTGTGCATGTGTGGTAACACGCTTTTGATCCCTGTTCGTTCGATGCTAGTTAAGATGCTCTCGGTCAGAGCGTATAACTCACGCGGTTATGAGATGGTGTTGGAGTTTTCAGTTTTGGATAAATGCGTTGACCATTAGTTGCAATTTGTCACCTTTCGGTTTTGAGCATAGATGATTACAAGCAAAGCTTTTTTATTATTATTATTTTTCTTTGTCATTATTTTTAGTTTTTCTAAATTTCAAAAATAATCATTGAAAATATTTAAAATATGAATTGTTATTGATTTAAAATTAAATAATATCTTTTTAGTAAAAAAAATATATTTAAATTTAATAATCATTATTTTTTAAAAATAAATAAAATTTTCTAAACATTAATCTTTACAAGTATATAACATATAAATTTAATCTATTTAAGATTTATGAAAACTTTGAAAACCATAATGTGTTAACCAGTTCATTTCAATTTACACATTTCACCTTGTCGTGTGATTTTTTAAAATATACGGAAAGGGAGATTCAAATTGATATATTAATCATACAAAATCACTCGTGGGGTCATGTATGTCAGAGAAAAATCCACGTGGACGAATGGGAAGCTTTATATGGTCAACGAGAGCTGACATAAACATAAAAAAAAAGCAAAACATCAAAACAATATATTAATTGTTTTAAGTTAATTAAAAAGACCTCGTTCTGTTAAAAACGCTCGAGCTTTAGTATTAAACTAGTTAATTAATTATGTATCCTATAAAGTTTTTTTTTTAATAGTAATAGCTTGATCTTGATGAGCAAATCAATTTTAATTCTCGCTGCTTTATATGCTTGAAAAGTTAAAAACTTAAGACTGACGAGGACCCAGAAAGCAGATTAAAAACGTAAATGTTGTATTCGTTGTACTAGTTAAAAAAAAAGTTGTAGTACCAAACTTTAGCGTTCAAGATACATAAATGCAACTTATATCATATATATATTGACTCCATTTATATTACTACTAGTTGTCGAACAAACATTATAGTTAGTACTACAAAACAAAATGTATTAGAAAATAAATGTTGAACAGAATAGTAAACTGAAAGATATAATGTATAATAGTTTGAGTCGGTAAAATTTTTGTACATGTATGTATAATTTTCTTATAATATTGTAAAAGTATTTATAAGTGCACAGTGAATTAATCTGTTGTCACGTTTTTACTCAGTTCCTACTCCCTCTAGACGCGGTTAACAAAGCAACATATATATTTTGATGATCTTTATCGATTGTGAAAGAAAGCAATGTGTGGTAAAAAAAAAAAATAGAGAAATGAAAAAAAAAAGCAAAAGACAAATATAAATAAGGGAATGGGGAAAAGTAAATCACGAGAGGAAGAAGCTAAGGCCATTGGTAACAAGCGGGAGAGTCTGAGATTTGTACAAAAGTTTAATAGCGACTTCTCATTTCCACATTTCATAACTTTAAAATAAAACAGAAACAAATTCCTTATCATCGCTTTTAAAATGTTACGTTGTTTGTTTCGTCGTCTTTATAAGAAATATTCCATTTGTTTTATAAATGTTTATTGGTTGATAGCTTGTGGTAATTGTCGATAATTCTAAAATTATGTAAATTTTTCTTACCAATCACACAATTTTATAAAATTTTGACTGATAAATTTGCAATTCAAACATTTGAGTGATACCATTTTTCAGGTTTTTACTAATAATACTGTAAGATCAAAGTTGGTAATCAAAAATTTATTTTGTTCATTTTTTCTTGTAATTATGGTTATGTTAATCTTATACTGTATTAAAAATTTGTAAATAGATGTTAAATAAAATTTTGTTTTTTAAACGTTTACTCTAAAATTTTGGGAACTAGTTATCTTATATTAAAATAGAGAGGATAAAAGGAATATAAAATTAGAGATAAGGGAAAAAATTGGGGTTGGGTTGTAATCTAGAGGAGACAAGAGTTATTTATAATAATGGTCCAAGAATCCGGACGATAACCTTTTTATTTAATGGTCAAGAAGCTAGGAAGATAAAGAAGTGTGAGAGGGTATTTTTGTTTAATGACAAATAACACAATAAAATAAAATAAAACCAAAGTGAAGTTTGGTTAGATTAACAAGAGGATGTGTGTGTAAGTGTTGTGTTGTTGTTTGATTAGATCGAAGAAGTTTATTTTGGGTCATAATTAATAATGGCGTCTTGTCTGCAAGAGACCAACGCGGTACGCTAACTTTCGATATCCCTCTTCCTACTCTAACCCCTTTGTTTTTACTATTTATTAATACGTGAATGTATGTTCACTACACTACACACTATATAATAGTAGTAAAACTTATTTTGATGTTAGGTGTCACCCATTTACTGTTAAATGTATTGCCTAGCTTTGCTCCTATTCCCTTATAGTGTTTTGTGCATCTTTTTGTTTTTTAATACTTAAGAAGGTCCATGCGTTTTGGTCTTCTTGTTCATAATATGTAAAGACTAGAGAATGGAGTGACACCTACCATTAGTTCATATACCTGGTCAAAGAACATAACATGTAACGCTTAGTCTTGTTCATACAGTAGTCTTACTTCAAAACTTCATAGTTATTAATCCAATGTATACTGAACCGTCTCTGACATTTCTAGGGCCACAAGCCAAAGACAAAAGAAAGCCTAATTTCATACTCAAAAAACAAGTGTCTAAGCATCTTTGCAAGTAGCCAAGTATGGGGGTTGGGTTGTAATCTAGAGGTGACAAGAGGTATTTCACATGCTTCATTAGCTTGTGGCTAGGGCCGGCTGAATAAGTGTAATCTTCTTCTTCTTCTTCATCAATAAGATATAACAAAAATTCATAACATCTCCTTAGGTTGTGTTAGCTATATGTTTTTTAATCACTTAGAAATTTAGGATATATGCGTTAAGGAAATAAAATAATAGAATATTTGCAAAACGTAATAAATTGAAATTTGCATATAAGATTGTGTAACCCAATTATGTATATACAGTAAAACCTCTATAAATTAATAATGTTGGGACAAAGACATATTTTTAATTTATAGTGATATTAATTTATCTATAAATTAATAATTATTATCTAATAGTGTAAATTAATAATTATTAATTTATAGGTATATTTTTAATTGTTTCATTTTTTAAAAATTATGAATTGAGACAATTTTTGCAAAATAAGATTAGAATTGTGGATGTTGTAAATTTTATGGTCTTGGAATTGAATTTGAAATAAAAAAATATTATTGACAATGAATTAAAAATATTATAGACAAATTCACTTATACACATGACATAAATATTTAAATTTATGAATAAGAATATCAAACATTTTATTTTAATAGTTTATCAAACTATCAAAATGTAAATGATGCATATTTAGAAATTGAAAACTTTAAAAAATTTTAGCTGTTTTATGAAATGTTATAGAATATTTTATATCACTATAGTTTGAAGATATAACATAACAGTTGTTTTATAGATATGAGGTTTAACAGAAACATACTTTACTATATCAGCATATATATATATATATATTTACATGATTATTAATTTATGATATTATTGAGACTATATTTTACATGGGGATTTCAAAAAAATTATTATCTTATTATCTTATCAAATTTTGTTATTTTTTACACTGTCCCGACTTGGGACTAGCAAAATTTATTAATTTATAGAGTATTAATTTTTAGAAGTTTTACTGTAGATTTCATTACCAATCATGTATATTTGCAATCGTGTTAGCATACATCAATATTTATACTATAAGAAATGGAGAAATAATAATTTTCATATTATGTAATTAATTTTGCATTTTTATATGTAAAGAAAATAACAATAAAATATTTACATTTCTTAAATTTTGTTATTAAAAATAAAGATGTTTGATCAAATTTATAGTGGCTAACAATTTTACAGTCTCTATAATAAGTTCATGCTTATTCTTTTTTCTTTTTTTTTTTCTTTTCCAATTTTGACATTAATAAGTTCATATTTCTTTTAAAATGGTTTAATTGTGTTTGTTTTTTTTAATCTTTATGACGTCAATATATTCGGGTAGACTATTGATTTGGTTATGTTAATAAAAAATTTGAATGATTACGGTGAATGGGATAAAAAATGTATTTGAATCAAATTTTTTTTTATTTACCTGTAAGTAATACTTAGTGTGTACATGAAAAATCATAAAAATACCAATTATAGACCGTTTTTATATAGAAATAAACTTGGTTTGCAATAAAATTATTGTGAGTTTCAAATATAAAAAAATAATTTAGTTTGCAATAGTTCACTATATTCGTAACATTATCCAAAATATTTTGAATATGCATGCTATGTTCTTTTTTTTTTTTTTGTGTGGATCAGTCTCCAGTCTATTTAATTTAGTTCTTACAGTTGATAAAATAAAAAATATAGTAGTACAGTACTAAATATAATAATTTTACCCTTCCACACTTTGATGTTTTGCAATTTGGATATAGTAAGCATGAAATGCATGATGATAAAAATGTTAGGTAACATTACATACCTTAGCTCCAATCCAAATAAATCCGTTAGATACATTCATAATTTTCCATCATTTTGGTACGTCCTCATTATTACACAATCTAACATCATTACCACCAACCTAATTACTGGCACCAGTTCATAATAATGCATATAGTATTCAGATAAATACATAAACGACTACGTGTGTCAGATTTCATTTGAATCTCAACACAATTATTTGAGTCAACCCTGAAAAGTTAATCCGTTTATATCATCACTGTTCTTGTGTGATAAATAATTATTTTTCCGGTTGGAAGATAAGAGACAACAAAAATAACATATAAATAAATATCAGTATTATTTTTTTTCTTTGTAATGATGTTCATATTGTTAACGAAATACATATTACAATTCGATATAGAATTTTGATAAAAAGAAGAATATCATCAAAACACATCTTAGAAAACTGAAACATGTGTAAACATTTATTTACATTTTCCAAAAAAAAAGAAAATAATTAAATGGTAAAAGTAAAAAAAAAANGGTGATGGTCTGATGGGGCCATGACTTTATTTTAAAAATTTATATAACAATTAAAAATAATAATAATCAAATTGTAACTCCACGACAGAGGCACAGCTGAACCCTGAAGCATGGGTGAATTTTCAAATTTCTAAAGCGACGACAAATAGAATTCAAATTGAAATAGTAGTTACATACAGCTGCCTGCCATTCGTTTTCTCTAAATAGTACAAACATTTTATAATAAAAAGAAAATAGAAAACCATTGAAAAAAGAGAAAAATTATATATATATATATATATATATATATATATTTAATTTCGGTTGATTTTCAAGTTTTAATGGATACGAATGTAACATTAAGTTCTCTATATATATTTTTTTAATTTCGGTTGATTTTCAAGTTTTAATGGATACGAATGTAACATTAAGTTCTCTATATATATATATTTAATTTCGGTTGATTTTCAAGTTTTAATGGATACGAATGTAACATTAAGTTCTCTATATATATTTTTTTAATTTCGGTTGATTTTCAAGTTTTAATGGATACGAATGTAACATTAAGTTCTCTATATATATATATTTAATTTCGGTTGATTTTCAAGTTTTAATGGATACGAATGTAACATTAAGTTCTCTATATATATTTTTTTAATTTCGGTTGATTTTCAAGTTTTAATGGATACGAATGTAACATTAAGTTCTTAGTTCCTTTTAAAAATATTTGTTAGAGTATGGTAAAAATGTGAAATTTTCTTTTTGAGTATTACTTCTTGGCTAAATTGATAATGTTTAAAGTGGTTTTATTGGTTAGTGGATTTTAGTTAATGTAGAAATCTAAACAAAATGTTGTGTTGTCTTGTTTGAATCATTTATATATACATTTTTGGAGATATTTATAAAATAAATCATGAAGTTGGTACTTATTTACAGGTATTGTAATACTCCGTACTAAATCTAAAAATATACGGGAAGGACGCGAACAAGACTTTTCGACGAACGAGGGAAATAAACCAAAGGAGTGGAAGATTGGTTAAAAACCAAAGGAACAACAATGTTTGAAGCTCAGTAGAAGGAATCCAGCGCACTTGTCCCGACAGATTATTACTCAGAAAAATTATCTGATTACGTCTTTCGCAGTAAGATAGCCGAACGACCTAGCCGAGAAGAAATTGTTGAAGAAGAGGATTTCGAAGAAAGACTAGAGTCAATCAGTAGCCAAGAGGGCTGACATCAAAAGCTCTGCAAAGATTATTTAAGGATCAACACTAAGATTCAACAGGAGCCGATAGCCGTTTAGCGAGAGACACTATTTTTCCGGTAATTAGTCCAGCGACTAAAATCAGTTTGGAAGGAAGAAATGAAGCATTCAGTGGGCTAAGGCATATGATTAAATCAGAAAAGAAGCTTGAAAAGTTTTGGTCAAGAAGAATTAGTCAGTTTTCAGATTTCCAGAGAATTGACCGAGAAGCTACTCAGAAGAGCGCTAAGGAGCAGAATTAGAATTTTGTGCTAAGGACAAGCATAAAATAAATTAAGAGGACCTTGAAGAAGTTGAGGATGCTATAGCAAGAAGTAGAAAATCAAGTTGAAGCTCAGAATAATTTTCTTTTAGAAAATCAAGTCGCCAGAGACTTTTTTAGCCGATCACCGAAAAGAAAAGTGATACGGTTAATTTTATTTGAGCTTGAGGATTTTAGGGAAGCTTAGGGATGATAAAATAGGGAATTTTATCTTGAAAAATAAGAGTTTTCTTGGAGAAATTATTTTTAGGGCAATGGCACATAAAACTGGTCGAAACGGGATATTTCCGGCGAGAAACGGTTAACGGTTTGTGGAAGTTTGGCTTGGAATCGGTTAAGAGTGTTTGATTGGTCATTAAGTGACCAAGTGGTTCAATTTTTAGCCAAATAAATAGGATGAGGGCGTGGTTGAGCTGTAATGCCATATGTTGGCATAGAAATTGGATAAGTATGGTGAAAATTAAAATGGCGAGTTGTGATTGGCTGAGAACTGGACGTGAGACACTTGTTTAGGTGACTAATCAACCTCATCACCGACCCTAGAGGAGTATAAATACCCAGTTTCGTTCATTAGCTTAAGTAAACCCAAAATCCACCTAAAACCTTAGTTAAGTTCCTTGTTTGTTCTTGGAGATAAGGGAAGTCTTCAAGTAGCTAAAGGAGTATTCAAAGAAGGTTAGCAAGGTTGTTAGGTAAGTAGCCTATTCTTAGTTCAGTTTCCTTTCTAGCTTTTCTTTTTAGATCCCAGCTAACCGGATCTTGATGATGGAAAATCCAGAGCTTTTGAGTTCGCGCGGATCTAGCTAGTTGGAAACGTGAAGCAAAGCCAAGTTTCAGCCTAAACCCTGTAAGTACCGAACACATGTGAAGTAGCACATGTCTAGGATTTATTTCCTTATTTTGTGTGAGGTTAAGTTCGGTTGTTGTTTGTTTTGTGTGGTAGTTGTGTTTATTATCGTAATTTCTTAGGGTATGTGTTGCATGTAAGGTGCATGTTCTATTTTGGTATAGTTCATGATCATTATTGTGTGTTTAGTTTGATGTGGTTATTATTGTGTGATTTGTTTGTGTGTTTAGTTTAGATGTTAGTATAATCGGTTATGCTATTGTCATAGCCGTTATACTACTCGTTTCTTGCGAGTCAATAATTGGTAGTCATTGACGAGCTTGAGTTGCTTTGTTTGATGTTGTGTTTTATTTGTTATTTATTATGATAGGAAGCATGTTAGTTGTTGTGTGTTGTTTGTGTTAGTCTTGATTATGCATGGCTAATGTTTGTTTGATTGATTGTTAGTTTATGTTGCAAGTATTCTTAGTTTTTAGAGATACTTGTATTTTGGGTTAAGTCATTAGTCTTGTTAAGACTTCGTAAGGCGATAACGCGATTGTCCCAATGGCTCGGAGTGGTTAGGTACCAACGAGCACTACTTGACGAAGTAGTAAATTTTACCGTAAGGGAATAGGTCCCTTATACATGTTTTTGGGAAAGGGATGTGATCGTTCTAGCCTTTGTGGCTAAGGGTCAGGGAAACATTGCCTGGTGGGAAATCCGTATCGCAGAAGATTGAAGACCTTAAGGCAAAGTGGCGAAGTTTGTTAGTATCGTACAAGTGGTAATGTGAGTCGTTGTGCAGGTACTCTGTATTTGAGTACTTTAGCTTCTTTAAGCATTTGTTTGATTGCGTGATTCTCTCATTTACTTAATGCATGCGTTGCTTGCATTAGTTGCTTTTTTGTTGTTAGAGTCCAAGTTGGGGTGTTGTTTAGAGGTTAGTTAGGCGGGCTCACTGAGTAATCTTAGATTACTCATGATGCTACCTTTTGTTTTTGCAGGTATTCCCTTTAGGTAAACCCCTAGCTGCCGCGGTGATCATAGGCTGCCCAGATTAGATGTTTTACATCTTTTTGCTAAAAACTCGATAATGGTATTATGTATAGTTTTCTTTATGGGCCCAGGAAACTATACTTGTTTTGTAACGATTTAAAGTACGATACTATAATAAATAAAATTCGGTTTTATGTAAATCTGAAAGCGTTCAAATGATATATTAGTCCTGTCCGGACTGACACAACTCGCGATCGTGGTACGGGTTGAAAAGCCTTAGGCCATGATCGAGAGGTAAAGATACTCGAGATCGGTTGATTTGGGCAAACGGATTCGTTCCGGGAACCTTTGTCGACTGATTACGGGCGTCATACGTGACACCCTTGTTCCATTTTAGTTATAGAACGGTTCGGGGTGTTACAGGTATGCCATTGACATTAAATAATAAATTTAATTAAAAAATTAATTCTATTTATATTCGATTTTTTTTATAGAAACTAAGTGTTTTAAAAGATAACAAACATAATTATAAATGTATACAGATTTTATTTCCTTATTTTATAAGAAGGTGAGTGAAGAGCTATTGTTTTTTAAAAATTTGAAAAACTGATTTGATAAAAAGTAACTTTTAGCCTCACATACTATATTTTACTTTCACGAGTTTTGTATGATAAGTTTTTGCGGATTAAAAATCTTTGAACCTGTTGCGTGATCCGCCTAGCATGGCGGGTTTGGACTATAGAACCAACACTAAAACTATTAGTTTATTTCATATATTATAGAGTTATAGTCATAGTTTGGAAAATCAACTTATAAATTATTTAATATATGAACTACAAAATATTACACATATTACAACACGTTCTTAATATTCCAAAAAAAAAATGTATCCACATAAAAATATACACTAACATACCATATAGGCATATACCTCTGTTTAATTATAGAAAACAAAACTAACTGGTTTAAAATTTTATATTCTATCTAATAATAAATTTAACGTAATTAGGTTATAAACTGTATAAAACGTAAAGAAAAAGATTTTTTTAAAAATAAAATTATAAATTAATTAGATAAAATTTATTTAATTGAGAATTTGAAAACTAAATAAATAAAAAATTATTATTTAAAATATAATAATTTATAATTTAGTACCGCGGTTTACCGCAGATGAAAACCTAGTTAATAAATAAACGTTAGTTAAAATTCTAGTATATATTCGTTTAATGATGTATAATTAGATTTTTAGTTTGTCTTTTAAGTAGCTAACGACCATATGCTCAATTTCAAAATATTTTTAATTATTTGTTCTCCATTGTATCTTTTATCTTTTATGTTTTTTTTCCAAGTATCTCTCGATAGTTATTAAAAACATACTTGTAATATTAGAAACTGGTTTCAGAACATATAAATAGATCGACTGAAATCAAAATCGAACGATCATGAAAATTAATCAAGTTTATGAAAATAGTGAATATATCATTATTATTAATAAGAGTAAATAACACAAATGTGATATTAAAAAATTGTATTAAACTCTCATAAGTATAATTATACAAGTTGAAAAAAAAAGTATAATTATACAAGTTACATTTGTTTATATGGAGAAAGATATATAATTTAACATAAACATGTATCAGATACCAATACTACATTATGATTTATGATGGAGAAAAACTTGATTTCCTAGTAGAGAAAAAGACTTGCAAAGAAAACACAACGATTTTTTTTTTTATTACTCACTAGTGATCCTAAAGGTTTTCTAGGCCCAAAGATTAATCTACTGGGATCGGGGGAAACCATGTTAAATTTCGAACTCCGTGGCCAATGCTAGTCGAACCCAGGTGGCGGGACAAAACACAATGATTTCATGTCTTACCTTTTATTTAGAAATTTGATTTGATCTCCTCTTGAATTGTAGATCTCAAACAATTCTGTGTTATAGATTCATATATATTTTTACTCTTTTTTTGGGGGTTGAGTTTTGTATATATAATGTGAGTCGTGAGATGTAGTCATTTTATAAAATTCTTTCAAAGGCATATTACTGTATTATATCAACCTCATGCTTTTTAATATTTATTTTACTTTCGATGGCCCAAGAATCTAAGCGAGATGTGGAGAGAGGGATTCAAGTTCTCAACCTAGTCTAAAGTGTATTCCAGCAAAACCCACCCAACTTCCAAAAACTTTTCACAAATGGTCTTACCATAAATACCATATCTTTCTCTTTTCTTCTCCATTTTAAGAAATTTAATCCCATAATAAATTATTCATGTTTGCTCTTCTAGTTTTTAATAATGTAGTATTGCATCAGAAACCTAAAACGAAACTCTTGGAACTAGAGGATAGAGGGAACTTAGAAGAAAAAAGCAAATAAACGATGGTTTTGTATCAAATTGTATCATAATTGGGCTTTTTTGGCCCAGTAGTACATATAATGCAAGAGCCTTAATGCTATCTTTTGGAATACTAAACTACTTTCACAAGAATAATATTACAGATCAAACTATAACAAAAACTTTTTCGTCTTACAAAATCAGAATCACTGTTGGGTGTTTTACTGTTTTCGCAATAATACATAAACAAAAGAGATATATAGAGTTTCGAAAACTTAAAATTGATCGTGGATCGCTAGAGTAGTGATGTTAGGACTATTTGTTTGATAGTTTCTGAAAATTGCGATCAGCAACCGCGGTTAAACGTTGTACATTTCCGAGTAGCAACTACTATCATCAAGCAACAAGTCGCAACAGTAATCAACCAAAACAATGGAATAGCTAACATTTCAGCTATTCAATTTAAATTCAGGCTATAGAATACACAATAAGCTAATTGTGTCGTTGATCACAAAGGCCCAACGGGCCAAACGTGCGAGGGCCTCAAAAGGAGAGTTGTTGACAGACACACGTACAAAAACTTGAAAAGAGGAAAATTAAAATAAAATCTCACGAGTCGTCGTGACTCGTGTAACTCGCGACTCAACGCAAACCTTACCCTCTCTCTACAGCTCTACTCAACCACACAAAGTTAAAAATAATGGGACAAGCTCCGTCGTCTCCGGCGGAACCAAGCGTACGCGATCATACTAGTCTGTTTCTCAGGTCACCACCGGAGTTTCTCGACTGCGAATCGATGGGTTTCGAAGATGGAGATTACGATCTCACGGCAGATCTACCGGACGATTGCCTCGCTCATATCTTTCAATTTCTCAGCGCCGGAGATCGGAAACGAAGCTCTCTCGTATGTAAACGGTGGTTATTCGTCGACGGTCAGAATCGTCACAGGTTATCACTCGACGCTAAAGCCGAGATCCTCCCTTTCTTGCCTTGTATGTTCGATCGGTTCGATTCCGTGACGAAGCTCGCTCTTCGTTGTGATCGGAGGTCTTTTAGCTTGAGCGATGAAGCTTTGGTTATGATCTCGGTTCGTTGCTCGAATCTGACTCGAGTCAAGCTTCGTGGTTGTCGCGAGATTACGGATCTAGGTATGGAATCGTTCGCTAGAAACTGTAAAAACTTGAGGAAGCTATCGTGTGGCTCTTGTAATTTCGGTGCCAGGGGATTAAACGCGATGCTTGAGCATTGTAAGGTTCTTGAGGAGTTATCTGTGAAGAGGATTAGGGGAATTCATGAATTAGCTGAACCTATTAAGCTGAGTTTGTCTTCTTCGCTTAGATCGATTTGTTTGAAGGAGCTTGTTAATGGTCAGGTGTTTGAATCTTTGGTTGCTACAAGAACGTTGAAAAAACTTAGAATCTTTCGTTGTTTAGGTAATTGGGATAGAGTTCTTGAAATGAACGGAGATGGGAATAGTTCTTTAACTGAGATTCATCTGGAGAGGCTTCAAGTGAGTGATGTTGGACTCTCTGCTATATCTAAATGTTCGAATTTAGAGACTTTGCATATAGTGAAAACTCCTGAATGCTCGGATTTAGGATTAGCTAGTGTTGTCGAGAGATGTAAGTTACTGAGAAAGCTTCACGTTGATGGTTGGAGGACTAACAGAATCGGTGATGGTGGTCTGATGGCTGTAGCTAAACACTGCTTGAATTTGCAAGAACTTGTGCTTATCGGTGTTAATGCGACTCACACGAGCTTGTCAGCCATTGCTTCGAACTGTAAGAAGCTTGAACGGTTAGCTCTTTGTGGGAGTGGTACGATTGGGGACACGGAGATTGGTTGCATCGCGGAGAAATGTGTGGCGTTGAGGAAGTTCTGTATCAAGGGATGTCTTATTTCAGATGTCGGGATCAAGGCGCTGGCTTTAGGCTGTCCTAAGCTGGTGAAACTGAAGGTGAAGAAATGTAAATTGGTTACAAGTGAAGTCAGGGAATGGCTGCGTGAACGGAGTATATTGGTGGTGAGTATGGATGGTGATGAAACCAATGACACGGGCATGGTGGATGGTGGTGATCAGGGAATTCTTCAGACTGTTGTTGAGGATCCGCTGCTGGTGGCTGATGGTAATGGCGGTGTGGAGGTTGCAGGTGTTAGTAGGTTAGGGTTAGCTATCTTGAAGACAAAGTTAGGGTTACTTGCAGGAAGGAACTTGGTGGCTAGCACGTTTAGGAGATGGTCTCAAGGTGAAGCTACTAGTTCCATTTGATTGCACCTCTTTTTATTACAAGATTTGTGCATTCAGAACAAAAAAAAACTTCTGTAATATTATGTCTTTGTTTCTGTATTTAATTTTCACAATTCATTTTCAAGATTTCATGGCTTAAGGTTATTACTATTATTTTGTCCCCACTTAGTAATTCATATGTAATCATGAAATAGACTGATACTATGTGACAGCCTAAGTATGTAGATTGACAAGTTAGATGTTAATGCAAATATTAACATCTAAAACAAGGGTCTCGCAAATCAAAACAAATACCTAACTTATTTTCCTCTTATTGATACAGAACAAATACCTACTTCTGTATTATTTATTGTTTCATTATTCGAACTTCACAATTTAATTTAAAGTCAAGGAAAACACACTTAACTATATTTTTCTTGAAAAATGTTATTTTCTTTTCCTACACACAACTGCTATAATGTACGTTTCTTATCGTGAAACTAAAAAGCAATATGAAACATTATTTTTTCATATTTAATGTACATAACCAAATGGTTGACCAACCAAACTACAAGTTCATTTTCTTTGCTTTTAACTTTTTTTTTCTTTTGACATGGCAGTATAACTAAATGACAATTCTAGAAAAAGAAAATGTTATTATTAGTAAATACTTAATATCCCCTATTCAAGATTCTCTGATAATTGGTTATTTTCTTATAAAATGTAACATTATTATCTATATATACCCCAAGAAAACATATACACTTTGTGGTAATTGATCTTTTTTTTTTTTTTTTGCCTACAAAAATTAGCTTAAACGAGCCAATTAGACGGAAAATTGTTCACATAGGTAATTGGAAGCGACTCCACTCTAACTCTACGCGCCAGATTATCCGCTCTACCATTTTGTGATCTGGAAATCTGAACAACAGAGAATGAAAGGAATTCATCCTTATCTTCTTCAATCGCGTCCAGATATGTCTTGAAAGCAGGCCACTCGGAAGGCGAATAAACCATCTTCACCAAATCAGAACAGTCTGTGAGAAAAACTACTTTCTCATTATCCGCACCAATTATACATCTCATTGCCCAGATTAGGGCTTCCACTTCTGCATGGAGAGGTGACAAACTACGGCGGGAATTAGATGCACCCATAGCGAGAGATTCTCCCTACGGAGAAATGCAATACCATCCTCTACCCATAAACTGGTCAGTCACCTTCCAAGATCCATCTACAAAGCATCGATGACTAGACCCATAACCGTGAACCGCGTCACAAGTCTGAGCCATAGGATAGGGGTCGAGAGTCACTCTGAGGGAAAGATCCTAGGGGTTCTTCCTGAGCTGAGGACCAAAGCTTTGATTCCTCATCCGCTATCCGTAAGATTACTACCGGATTGGAGTCCAAATTGCTAAATAATTTATCATTGCGAGCCTTCCACATATACCATAAAATCCACTGAAACACTTCTATCGAAGGAATGTCCTGAAACCTCCAAAATAATGAGTCCATATTATCATAGACAGAGTTCGAGGGAAAGCAACCCGAAGATGTCGGGAAGTGGGACAAACCCCAAACCTGCCGAGTTGGAGGACATAAGAAGAGAGCATGGTTGATTGTCTCCTCCGCCCCTCCACAAATCGCACATTCCATGTCACAACTTAGTCCACGACATCGTAGATTAGCTGTTGTCGCCATACAACCCGTAATAGCTTGCCACAAAAAGTGTCTGAGCTTCGGTGGACACCGAATCTGCCAGACAAATGCCTGTAGAGGAATAATAGTAGGGCCGAAAATAGGGGAATCACTCTCCGGTTTCTGGCGCAAAGCTTGATATCCTGATTTAACAGTATAAACACCGGTTTTTGTCAAATGCCAACCCAAGCTATCCGGAGTAGTAAGATTGCGAAGGGGTAAAGCAGATATAAGGGCTACATCCTCCGGCTCGAAAAAAGCCGAAAGCAACGCCAAGTTCCAGGAATGTGAAGTCCTGTCAATGAAAGTTTCAACTCTAAGCATTGGATCGATTGGCGATCCTGAACGCAATGCTGGTCTCAGGGATTGAGCAGGAATCCATGGGTCAGACCATATTGAAATGGAAGCCCCAGATCCGACCCGTTTAATGAGTCTTTTGTTCACCAGAGAGCGAGCAGAAATCATACTTCGCCATCCATAAGATGTAGAATAAGATTTAATTGGATCCAATGGATCAAAATGCCTATAATATCGTCCTTTGAAAACCTTTGCAAATAAAGAATTTGGGACAGAAATCAACCGCCATAGTTGCTTACCAGCAATGCGGTATTAAAATCATCCAGACACCTAAAGCCCAAGCCTCCCTCCCTTTTATCAACACACAACCTGTCCCAAGCGATCCAATGTAAAACCCGTGTTTCCCCTGAAGAACTCCANCGCCAAGTTCCAGGAATGTGAAGTCCTGTCAATGAAAGTTTCAACTCTAAGCATTGGATCGATTGGCGATCCTGAACGCAATGCTGGTCTCAGGGATTGAGCAGGAATCCATGGGTCAGACCATATTGAAATGGAAGCCCCAGATCCGACCCGTTTAATGAGTCTTTTGTTCACCAGAGAGCGAGCAGAAATCATACTTCGCCATCCATAAGATGGAGAATAAGATTTAATTGGATCCAATGGATCAGAATGCCTATAATATCGTCCATTGAAAACCTTTGCAAATAAAGAATCTGGGACATAAATCAACCGCCATAGTTGCTTAGCCAGCAATGCGGTATTAAAATCATCCAGACACCTAAAGCCCAAGCCTCCCTCCCTTTTATCAACACACAACCTGTCCCAAGCGATCCAATGTAAAACCCGTGTTTCCCCTGAAGAACTCCACCAGAAGTTGGAGATTGCACTAGTAAGTTTCCGTGTAACTGTTTTCGGGATTCGAAAACAGGACATAACAAAGGTAGGAACAGCGGTCGCAACCGATTTGATCATGACCTCTTTCCCTCCCCGAGACAGTAACCTAGCCGGCCATCCACCAGCTCGTTTTTGCAACCGATCTTGGACAAAGGAAAATATTTTGGTTTTCGACCCACCAAGACTTTCCGGGATTCCCAAGTATGAGCTCATACCACCCAAAGTGGTAATACCCAAAATGCCTTTTAAATCCTCACGTACATCCGCATCTACTGTATGTCCAAATTGAACCAAAGATTTCTGAAAGTTTATCCGCTGTCCAGAAATCCGTTCATATTGTCTGAGAATCCCCAAAATAACTTCACACTGCTCCTTCGTAGCCCGACAGAAAAACAGACTGTCATCTGCAAACAATAAATGAGAGATCGCCGAACAAGCAGTGGAGACCTTAATACCCGCAATAAGTTTAGACCTTTCCGCTTTTCGTAGATTTGCAATAAGGACCTCAGTACAAAGGATAAAAAGATAAGGTGACAAGGGGTCTCCCTGACGGAGCCCTCTAGATGGAATTATGGATCCCTGTGATTGACCATTTAATAGGACACTATATTCAACTGATGTCGCGCACCACATGATCCAAGAAAACCATTTGTCACAAAAGCCAAATTTCCACAATAAATGTTCAACAAAAGTCCATTCTACCCGATCATAAGCCTTGCTCATATCTGTTTTGATGGCCATGAACTTACCCTTGCATGAAGGGTTGGTGCGAAGTCCGTGAAACATCTCCTGAGCAATCAAAATATTATCCGAGATCAAACGTACTTCTACAAACGCCGATTGTGTCTCAGAAATCAATGCTGGCAAAAACTTACGCAGTCTCTGGCATAAGATCTTCGAAATAATCTTGTACCCAACGTTACATAAACTAATTGGGCACCATTCAGACATCCGAGTTGGTTTATCCACTTTTGAAATAAGACAAATATTTGTCCTATTTAGGCGTTTGTCAAAGCTATCATCCTGAAAGAAGGAATCTACTGAAAGCTTTAGATCAACCTTAACCGTGTCCAAAGCACGCTGATAAAAAAGGGCCGATATACCGTCCGGTCCAAGAGCTTTATCAGGATGCATCATAAATAGAGCCTCTTTGATTTCCTGTTCTGTGACTGGTTGAGTCAGTGTCTCATTAATCTCACCCGTGATAGACGTGCTTATTTCTCCCAACGATTCCTCAATATCTGAGGGATCTGTGGATGTGAAAACCTCTTGAAAATAAGAAACTGCAATATCCTGCACCTGAGTCTCCTCCGTGGTCCAACGCCCGGACTCATCATGCAGCCCGACAATACGATTTTTAGCTCTTCTTAATTTAGTCTGGGCATGAAAGTAACTTGTATTTTGATTCCCGAAACGCATCCACCTACTCCAGCTTTTCTGGTACCAGTAGATCTCTTCATCCCGATAGGCTTCACGCAGCTTCCAATTCAATTCCAAAATAACCTCCACAGAAACAGAGCCATCCGCCTGGGCAGTTGCTAAGTGAGATTTTAAGTCCTCAATCGTTTCCCGGCCAAATGGGGCTTGCGCTTTCTGCCATCGGGAAATTGCTTGGCGACACTTTATTATTTTGTCCATTAAATTCCCAGTTACCCCTGTCTCCCCAGAGGCCCAACCCTCTGATATGGCTCCAAAGAAGCCCTCTTTCTCAATCCATCGTCGGTCAAACCAAAAAACGCTCCTCCCTCGCCGGACTTTATCCTCTAGAGAAGCTAAAACTGGTTTATGGTCCGAGACTATCATCGGTAAATACTCTGTAAACGCATCCCTAAATAAGTCATGGAGAATCTCATTGGCTAGAGCTCTGTCAAGACGACAACAAATTGGCTTCTTATCCCGCCAACCACGCCAAGACAAGCTATCTCCAACCGCAAGAAACTCTAGTAATCCACAATGCCGAATCATTGTGTTAAAACTCACAAAAGAAGATGCATGACGGAGCTTTCCGCCTCGCTTTTCGTGGTTTCCTTTTAACTAATTAAAATCACCTATAAGAAACCAAGGGGAATCTCGAGATAAGCCAATCCGTGTTAACCGTTCCCACACAATATCTCGGTTAGTTGGAACCGGGTCACCATAAATAAAGGTAAAATAAATAACATGACTTTTATAAGTAAGTTCCAGATCAATCAAGCGATTTGACTCAAATAAAATAGGAACATCATAAATATTATTATAAAATAAGGCCAAACCGCCACTACATCTGATAGGATCAACTGTTTTTAAATTTGAAAAACCAAAATGACCAACAAAAGGCTTTAAGACAGATAAAGGTTGCCTAGTTTCAGATAAAAATAAAAAATCAGGTCTATGCTTCCCCCACAAATCCCTGAGATACCCAATAGTTGCTTTATTCCCGAGCTCTTGACAATTCCAACTTAAAATCTTCATTTATCCATGGTTGATTTGGGTGGCTTTGCTCCACCAGTTGGGCCATTCTCCTGTTCCTGGTTCCTCGGGTTTGCTCCTTCCCCAGCTACTTTAGGGACAGGGCGTTTCCTTGGTGTTGTACGCAAGTACACACTCAACTTCCTGGAAGCAGCGCCATTGAGAGCCAAAGGAGGCTTCACCTTGTTGGCCTTCTCCACTTGTGGAGCCACAACATGAGTTGTACCTGTGTCGATTTTCGTATCATGGGACCATTCCCTGAATCCGCTGCCTCTCCCCCAATATTCGCAATGACCATGGCGGGATCCAAAGGAGGCTCTTCCACCGAATCATCCATGTATCCATCAGCCTGCTGCTCTGGATCACCAACTGTTTTGTCCTCAACCTCTGTCTCGGCCTCCTCCATCAGCGGATCAGTGCTCTCCTCCGAAATTTTCCCTGCTGCTATCGAGTCATGCGGAGCCATTATCAGACCTATCGCATTTGCCGGTACCAGAGTTTCACCATGGGTCACTTCGGTTGAAGCAGATTGCATAGCATCGGAGTCAGTGAACTGTGAAGCCAAACCAGCACCCGGAACTGATGACCCTGCATCTACCAAAGTCGCTTCTTTTTCCATACTAGAGTATCAATCTGACTCTGGTTCCTCGAAGAGGGGTCTCCAAACCCGCTTCAATGGTGGAACCCCGAAAGTTGCAGTCTGGACCGCCAGTATCTCAACCTGATCCGGGATTTGTCCCTGTTCCAACTCCTCCACTGGAGCTACACCAAAGGGCGGTGCAACGGTCGTGGTAGGTCTAGCCCTGTGGCGGTGATCATTAAACTGCACAGAGTTGTTGGACCGGCGGGGTTTAGATGAAGGTTCACCCGTTTCCCTTGAAGACTGATGCTTTGCCCCTCCATCCTGTTTTCCTTTAGGTGGAAGCTAACTGGGCTGAGATGATCCTCGACTCTCCACCTCCACCTTTTCCCTTATTCCTGTCATTCATGACAGCTCCTTTGTAACTCTGTAGCGGACGAACTGAAACATCCTCCACTAGATCATGCAAAGCCGGAGTAATCTTGTTGGTAGCCCACAATGGGCAATGATCCACATCGTGACATAGGCTGGAGCACTTCTGACAACAGCCATGAAGACGCTCATAACGAAGGTTGACAATGGTCTCTTCCCCGTTATAAAACTCGATCTCCGTATCAAAGCACAAGGGCTTAAAACCATTTACTGTTACTTTCACTCTCCCGCCATCAATATCCACCGTCTCCACCCGACCAAGCTCTGAACTAATGCTGCGGAAGGTTGGTTTAGCCCAGAACTGAAATGGGACATCAAAAACCCTGACCCAAAAGGTTAAGTCCGAAGGGTAGGCATGATCCACTGTTGGACTCCAATGCACCATGGACACCATCCAGCCATCGAAATGAAATGGACCCATCTGTAGTACCTCCAAGATATCCTCTTCATTGTCAAAATCAAACTGAAACTTCCCAAGCCCTAAGTCAGCTCCCACAACTCTTCCTTCCACATGCCAAAACTTGGGAAGCATGATCAGCAGAGATTTCATATCTTGCACCCTGGGATTCATACAACGACCCACCATTGTTTTTGAGTATCCCGCTATCAAAGCGTAGTTATCAAAATATGGGATTTTGATTCTGCGCTTAGGAGCCATACCCTCATCATTCTTGTTCTCCACATTCTTCCCCAGTAAAGCACTCTGAGACATGATGAAACTCACCACCCAGACTCGAACACACCAACCAGACAAGGAAAGAGAACTCTCGGAAAATATAGCCATGAAACCGAGAACTGAAACAAGAAAATAGAGAAAGTTGTGATGAGTACTAATGGCTACAACACGGTCCTTTATATAGTCCCAAACATTCCAAGTAAAATAAGCTATTAATCCTACCGATTTGAAACATAAATGGCAAATGATAGCCACTTGATATGCCAGCACCAGAATAATATCCAAAATCCCCCTTGCGTTAGTATCTTCCAATCGTATCCTCTGTTTGTTTTCGAAGCAGAAAAGACTAACGAAATTCTTGTGATACACCGGAATCAAAAGAGAATCCGATATCATCATTAATCCTGTCAAATAAAAGGAGCGAACCCTTGATATTCTCCCTTGCAAATCAATCCTCAATTTGGTTCGAATTGAGTTCAAAAATCTTACCCAAATCCAGCCTCCGCCATCACCGTTAATAGCAGATCGGGCAGACCAGATAGATCGCAAGGAATGAGAGATTTGGAATATCTCAATCACGAGGCCCATTAAAGCCGATCGAATCCCTCGACCCGAATCCACTTATCCCAAGAGAACCAAATAACCGAATTAACACCATATGATTTCACAATTCTGACCCAAATCAAGCCTCCGCCATCGCCGTTAATAGTAGATCTGGCAGACCAAACAGATCGCATGGAGTGAGAGATTTGGAATATCTCAATCACGAGGCTCACTAAAGTCGATCGAATCCCTCGATCCCGAATCCGCTTATCCAAAGCGATCCAAAATACCAAATTAACACCATAGTTCCAAACGAAGATTAAATCGTCTCCACTAAAACTATTGGTTCGTATCCTTACATGCCAAAAGAGACAAGATAGAGAAGACGAATCAGATATCCCGAGGACCGCACGAACCCGAAACCAATCCGACGCGATTACACTGGAGAATATTCAAAAATCTAAATTCGCCGTCGCCTCCATCATATTTTTTCCAGTCGTTTTCTTCTTTTCAATATCGAGTAATCATCATTCATATTTGTTTTGTGGTAATTGATCTCTTAACATTAATAATAATGATTCTTTTCCCCGTCAAAGGGTTCTGTTTTCAAGTTTTCACTGATAATCAAACACATTTACACTCTTAATTAATTTACATACACCTCAGCGAAGTCAAACAATGAACAGTTTAGTTTCGCAACCATGCACTAACGCTATAAATATCGACATCATCACTTGAAGTTCATACATAAACTAGAAACACAAGCAATTTGATACACTTACTCAAGAGAGATCTTCAAAACTCACTTATAGGTATTTACGTAATTATTTTTAAAACCATTTTAATTTTTTTGTTCTGAAATAATTATATTTATTTGATCTTGATATCCTCCAATTATATAATGTGGAGGATCTGTAAAAGAAAATTGTGATTTCAAAAGACACTATGTTCTCAACTTTACTCGTTTGTTTTTTCTATGAAACAGCCTCCGGCTCTGTAAAGATTGACTGGTTACTTATGGATAACAAAGATGTAAGTCAAGAAAACATAATGTGATTGATAATTTAATGAGTTTTAGTTTTCTAATCTCTGCTTTTTACTTCTCTAAGGCTATGAATCATCGTCAGGCCAATCGTCTTATGATTGAAAAGTTCAAGCAGGAATCTCCGTTTTATGACACTCCTGAGCAGGTGTGTTGGAAATAAACCAATTAACATGTCTATATAAGTTTGATATAGTAACATGTTTGAAATGTCGTTGGTAGTACAGAAACTAATTCGACTGACCGTGGAGCACCCGCAATACCGACAAGATTATACATTTCATTCAAACTCCACGGTTTGTTCCCTCTCCTGAACTATTGTCTTTTGCTGTTTAATATATTCAAGTTTTGTGTATTTTATCCGGTTCTCTAAGACTTGTTAAATTGCTAAGCAGAACTGGTTGGTATCGGATGTTGGAATGAAAACGTCGAAAGCCATGATTTCAAACCAAATGATAGCTGTTGATTGTGAGATGGTTCTTTGTGAAGATGGGAGGGAGGGTGTCGTTAGAGTTGGCGCTGTTGACCGCAATCTAAATGTATACCTTAGAGTTAGTTAGTTTTGAGGTCTTTTGCCATGTATCCCTAACTCGGGTTATTGAATGTTCATGATTGCTTTAGGTGGTTCTCAACGAATTTGTGAAACCGGATAAGGCTATTGTTGACTATAGGAAAACTATTACTGGAGTTACTGCTGAAGATGTCAAAAATGCTACTCTCTCTCTGGTAATGTTAGTCTTTCTATTTATTTTATTTTTCTTAGAGACAACACATATATATACAAGTTATGTTTGTGCAGGCAAAATTGAGGCCATTACTTTCTATGGGTACAATTTTGGTAGGTCACAGTTTGAACCATGACTTGTAAGGTAAGTAAATACTTTTCTAGTACTGTTATTCTTATTAGTTTTTATTGGATTTTTGCTAAAGCCTGAGTTTTTTTTTAATTCAGTGATGAAGATAGACCATCCCATAGTAATTGATACTTCACTTGTATTCAAGTTTCCCAATGCTCGAAATTTCAGAAGACCTTCTCTTAATACCCTTTGCATGGTTAGCCTTTATATACTCTTTGATGTCTTCACATAAGAATATTAAGAAATACTTACATTCTTAATACTTTCTATAAAAAAAAATAAAAAATATTTTCAGGCTATGTTGGGGTACGAAGTCCAAAAGACTGGTGTTTCTCATCATTGCGTACATGATGCTGCAGCTGCAATGAAACTTGTACTTGCTCTTATGGAGAATAGAGTTGACACAACAATCACACTAACAAAAGAGGTTACAAAAAAGTCTGATTTACCACATTTGTTATTTACCTTAAATTACAATTAAAATGTATTTAATTTTTTTTTTTATCATAGATGCTGGAGGATGAGAAATCAAGATTCTTTCTACATAGCATCCCTCACTATTTGCCAAGTAAAGATCTGGAACAAGTTCTTGCTCGAGAGTTTCATTCCAGAGAGTTTCAAATTGATGTTAAGGTTGGGATATCAAAACCATAGTATATAATTTACATAAATATATAACTCGGAACTCTATTTTAACCTTGTTTTTTATTTTTCCTTCTCGTCAGCCAGCAAAAACACAAGGAGGTTACTACTGTGCAATTGTTATTTTCGGTAGCTCAAAAGAAGCAAATCGAGCATTTGATAACATCAATGGAAATCAAGAGATGGTATTTTAAAATTTCTGATGTTTTTTTTTTGTTTGAAAGGATCTAGAGGGTATTTTAACGTTTGATAACTCATTGTTCAAGAGTGGTCATAAAGTAAGTTTCTGGGTTATGTTTTGCTTTTCAGGATGCGTTGGGGCTGCCACAGAAGCTCATTTCTGGTTCAACAGCTAGCTTTTATGTCCGTAAAATGACTCAAGATTAATAATGCAATATCATGCAACCTAGGATTCGGTTGAAGCTTATAATGTTCTTTATAAATTATGCTTTCTTATTTTCTATGTTTTGAAGCAGTTTTAACAATGCTTCATAATAGTAAATTTCAAGTTTTACTAATAATTTTTTAGATTTTCGAGTTTATCAGTTGCAAAATTAATAAACTGTCACAATATTAGAACAGAACTGTAACAAATATAACAATTGTGAGAGTCATCTAAATGAATTCGATGAGTTGAAGCAGAAACTAAGAGAGTTAACTCCAAGTTCAGATGCAAGTATAATATTTTCTCCAACCACAAAATACAATTGGGAAATGATAAAAGGTTTTTTTTTCTTTTTTTTTATATAATAAAAAGTTTCCCATGTTTCTATAGAAGAAATACAGAAGACTCGCTTTCATAGTCTTCTTCCTCATCTGCTAACTACGAATTTAGGAAAGTTATGTCAAAAAGCATTCAGCAAAGTTTCCTAAATCAGTTTTCTATATATATATATATATTTTTTTTAAGTTATATTGAAAAACATATATATATATATATATATATATATATATATATATTTTAAGTTATTGAAAAGGGAGATTCTCAAAAATAGCACAAAAATAAGTTTTTGTTCCAAAATTAGCTCAACATCTCTAAAATTCTAAAAATAGCACCAATTAATCTACGAAAATTAAATTCTAAATTCAAAATATTAAACCCTATCTCTCAAAACTATACCCTAAATGTGAAATTGAAAACCCAAACCTAAAAAACAAAATTTTAAAAATTAATTTTAAATACTTTAATGTGTTAAATAGTGCTATTTTTGGAAAATTATGGAATGTGTGCTAAATTTGAAGAAAAACTTGTTTTAATGCTATTTTATGGTATTTCTCTATTGAAAAACATGTATAAAAAATTCTCTCTTATCAAAAGGCGAAGAAATTATAACCCTAACTCTATTCCTTCTTCCTCAAGCTTTCCCCTGGCTCTGAATTATTTTTTTGCAGTTTCAACGGCACTGCTTATTAGTATCATGGAGCCTAAAGTAGGAAGTTCGTCTCCCTTTTTTTTTTTTTTAATCTGTTTCTCTAACTTCTCAGGCCGAGTAGCTATTTTTCTTGTGTGAATAAATCGCTCTTAGCTTTGAAGGATAAATTTTTCTGTATCTTAAAATTCCGTCAAATTTTTCCAATTTTAGGTGTTGGAAGAGTTGGTGAAGGAAGTGCAAAGTCTAGGTCTGCGAAGAGAAAACGGAGTATGGAAGGAGTTTTCAGATATTTACGACAAAAAGTATGGATCAAGCATGAGTGACCCTTCAAGACATTCCCATGATGATGATTTAGTCGCTTGTCTAGCAAACTTTAAGAAGAAAGAAGATTTACAGGTAAGTGAAGAGATAACACAATGTGATTGATGTTAATGACTAATGAGTTTTGGTTTTTTATTAATCTACGCTTTTTTTTCCTCTTATTAGGCTCTGCTATGTCACGCCAATCGTCTTATGATTGAAAAGTTCAAGCAAGAGTCTCCGGATAAAGACACTCCTGAGCAAGGTGTGTTGGGAAATCAATTAAAAAAAAAAACATGTTTTGAGGATATTTGGTAGTAATATGTTTCAAAATGTTACAGAGGCTTTTTATTTTTATTATTCCGTTTAAAATAAGTTCTTTAAGACTTGTGACTTTATATATGCGTTGGTTATGATCTCGGTTCGCTGCTCGAATCTGACTCGAGTCAAGCTTCGTGGTTGTCGCGAGATTACGGATCTAGGTATGGAATCGTTCGCTAGAAACTGTAAAAACTTGAGGAAGCTATCGTGTGGCTCTTGTAATTTCGGTGCCAGGGGATTAAACGCGATGCTTGAGCATTGTAAGGTTCTTGAGGAGTTATCTGTGAAGAGGATTAGGGGAATTCATGAATTAGCTGAACCTATTAAGCTGAGTTTGTCTTCTTCGCTTAGATCGATTTGTTTGAAGGAGCTTGTTAATGGTCAGGTGTTTGAATCTTTGGTTGCTACAAGAACGTTGAAAAAACTTAGAATCTTTCGTTGTTTAGGTAATTGGGATAGAGTTCTTGAAATGAACGGAGATGGGAATAGTTCTTTAACTGAGATTCATCTGGAGAGGCTTCAAGTGAGTGATGTTGGACTCTCTGCTATATCTAAATGTTCGAATTTAGAGACTTTGCATATAGTGAAAACTCCTGAATGCTCGGATTTAGGATTAGCTAGTGTTGTCGAGAGATGTAAGTTACTGAGAAAGCTTCACGTTGATGGTTGGAGGACTAACAGAATCGGTGATGGTGGTCTGATGGCTGTAGCTAAACACTGCTTGAATTTGCAAGAACTTTGTTGGATAATTTCAACTTGAGGAACAACCTATCTCTTAGGAAGTTGCCAAAAGAGATATAATAGGAAAGAGGAAAAGTTCCTAAAATCTATAAGTTGTAATATGTTAATCCTAATAGGTTTAGGAAAAGTTAAAAACCTATAAATATAGGAGTCTATGGAGAGGTGTTCCATAAGACTTGAGAGAGAGATTTAGGGGATGTATTCAAACTATGATTTTGGAGAATTTTATGGGATTTTGGAAATTAGGGATTTTGAAAGATTTTAAGAGAGTTTTTAGGATATTTGGTGAAATTGTTAAATATTTTGTTTGTGATTTGATGAGATTCAAAGAGATTTTAATGGGTGATTTTAAAAGATTTTTAGAAATAAATGGATTTCAAAACAAAAGAAAGAAACAACTATTCTCTTTAGTTTCCAATATCGTTAGTCTCTTCCATTACCAATTTTTGTTTCTTCTTTCGTTCTTCTTCTTCATTTTTCGTTCTTCTTACAAATGGCCAGTGATCTGCAGCAAAGGCCTAAAAACACTAGAAGAGTAAGGTGTATGCGATGATATCACCACAGACTTCTGTTCACCTCCCCTTTTCATCCTTTCACCATGCCTCTGCCTACTAACCATATAATACTTTCTTTATGTCCTTAGAGTTCTTTTTTGGTCCTCAGTGTTCTTTTTTGGTCCACATAACCATATAATACTTATCATTACCATCTCTCTCCTTAGTGTTCTTTTTTGGTCTACGAAACCAGAAAAACAAAATGAAGTGATGTATTAGTAATTATTGTTAATCACTTCTCTCTAAAAGTACTTGTTATCTTTCTTGTTAAAGAAAATGAAAAAGAGATACGTAGATACGTTCGTGGGTGGTTTTGATCTGGATGAGATGCAGCTCTTCTCTTGTCAAGTTCCACATATATTGACACTCGGCTACAGTTTTTTTTTTTTGTAAAACAAATATTTTAAAATATCATCTCTAGAGATGTGATTCTATAAATTGGATTTCTAGAGTAAAAATGTATTCACAATCTCCCAAAATCTCTCAAAATCATTGTTACAGTATTTGAAAGAAAAATAAAATTCTGTTTTCAATAACAGTTAATTTTATATAATTTGTTAAAATTGTTGTTTGAATAACAGAGATTTTGAGTGATTTTGAATGACTTTATAAAAATGTCATTTTCAATAACACTAGATTTAGGAGGAGATTTTAAAATTCTTAGTTGAATAACATGTGATTTTAAACAAAATCCAAACTTTTCCAAAATCATTGTTTGAATACATCCCCTTAGTTTTTGAGAGAGTTTTCTAAATCAATAATAAGAGGAGGTGTTCTTATATTTCAAGTTCTTTGTTCTTAGATTTGGTATAAGAGCCAAGGTTGTAGCTCCGATCCAAGGTTGTGGAGGAGAAGCTTTTCATAACCAAGTATGGGGGACAAATCAAATCCATCGCCGCGAACCAAGGACCTTGGATCACCGTCCATCCAATGTCCGATGTTAACATCGACAAACTATACTGTTTGGTCGATGCGCATAAAAATTACACTTCGAGTTAGCGAGGTGTGGGAGACTATTAATTCTGGATCCACCGATCAGAAGATGAACGATGTGGCGACTGCTCTTTTGTTTCAATCCATCCCCGAGTCACTCATCCTGCAAGTTGGAGATCAAGGTTCGGCTAAAACCCTATGGGAAGCCATACGAGCACGTCACCAAGGTGCAGAACGTGTAAAGGAAGCAAGGCTTCAGACTTTACTTGCAGATCTTGACCGGGTGACGATGAATGATACCGACTCCGTTGATGACTTTGCTGGCAAGATCTCAGGCCTAGCATCACAGTCAGCTTCTTTGGGAGAAATCATTGAAGAATCAAAGCTGGTAAAGAAGTTCTTACAAGGACTTCCAAGACACAAATATATTCATATCGTTGCATCGTTGGAACAAGTCTTAGACTTAAAGAAAACTGGATTTGGAGACATAGTTGGTCGTATAAAAGCTTATGAAGAGCGTGTAGGGGAGGAGACCCGGAGTGAAGACCAAGCAAAACTTATGTTTTCAAATTAAAGCAATTAAGGAAACTACGGTGGTTATCAAGGAAACAGAGGAGGCTATAACAGAGGAGGTTATGGCAGAAGAGGAAGTAGTCGAGGAGGCTATGGTCTCGGTGGATATGGTCGAGGTGGTTTTGTTCGTGGTAACTACAATGGAGATAGCTCTGGCAGAGGCAGGGGACGAGGAAGTTTCAATGGCCAGAGTCGTGGAGGAGACACTACAGATCAAGTACAAAACCAGAATCAAAACCAGAAGAAAGACCTATCTAAAATAATTTGTTGGAGATGTGATAAACCGGGTCACTACGCATCTTCATGTCAAGCGAAATAAGTTGGCCATCAAGAGGCCATCAAGAGACAAATCTGAATGAAACTCATGAAGCTGATGCACTTACGTTCATGAGGTGGTGTTCTTGAATGAGAATAAGGTATTTCCCAAGAATTATGATACTAACAATGAAAGTATATGGTATCTTGACAACGGTGCAAGCAACCACATGACAGGAAACAAAGAATTCTTTTCAAGCCTAGATATGAGCATCACAGGGAAGGTTAAGTTTGGTGATGGTTCGTATGTCAACATTGTTGGAAAGGGATCGATTGTCTTTGTGGGAAAAATGGGTAAGAGGCGATGACTCAAGGAGATTTACTATATTCTCGACCTGAAGCACAACATTATCAGTCTAGGACAAGCGATTGAATTTGGATGTGAAGTGAACATGAAGGGAGACATGTTAACTTTAAGTGATCCAGTTGGGCGGTTGTTAGTACGAGTCACAAGATCATCAAACCGCCTCTATAAGACGCCAATGGAGGTTGAGTATCCTAAGTGTCTTTATATCCAAGACAATGACACTACTCTAACATGGCATGCACGGCTGGGACATGTAAGCGTTGGAGTAATGAACAGTATGGTGAGACATGGTATGATTGTTGGAATGCCACAATCGATTCATGAGAAGAATGTGTGTACTGCGTGCTTAGTCGGAAAACAAACCAGAGCTGTGTTTCCAACTACAACATCTTTCCGAGCAGCTCAAGCCTTGGAGCTGATTCATGGTGACTTGTGTGGACCGATCTCTCCACCAACACCAGCTAACAACCGGTATGTCTTTGTCCTTATTGATGATTTTTCAAGATACATGTGGACAATCTATTGAAGGAGAAAAGCGAGGCTTTCAATCGGTTTAGAAGGTTTAAAGAAGGAATTGAGAAGCAGACCAGGCTGTCTATCAAAACCTTTCGCACCGATAGGGGAGGAGAGTTTACCTCGCTTGAGTTTAATCGGTTCTGTGAAGGAAGTGGAGTCTCTAGACATTTAACTGCACCATATACTCCTCAACATAATGGTGTAGTTGAAAGAAGAAACCGCACATTAATGGAGATGACAAGAAGCTTGCTTAAAGCTATGAAATTGCCGAATGAACTATGGGGAGAGGCTGTACGTCATTCAACATATCTTATTAATCGAGTTCCTACCAAAGCTTTAGCGGGTCAGACTCCATATGAAAGTTTCACGAAGAGAAAGCCTAACATCGAGCATCTACGAGTGTTTGGTTGTGTTGCTTATGCTAAGATCATTGGACCACATCTTAAGAAGTTGGATGATAGGTCGAGAACTTTGATCAATCTAGGGACAGAACCAGGTTTGAAAGCTTATAGGTTATATGATCCAGTTACAAGAAAAGTGTTTGTAAGCAGAGAACCAAACCAAACCAATGGAGAACTAGGAAGGTTTAAACTATCTCATAATGGGTTTGTAGAAGAAGGAAACGAAGATGAGAATAATCAGGATGACAATGTCGAGCATCAAGAACCAGACCAAGAACTTGCAAACCAAGAAGAAGAGATAGAAGATGAACAAAATGAAGAAAACGTGGATCAAGTAGGGGAAAATCAGCAAGTTGTCACAAGATATGGACGTGTTATCAACAAACCTCGGTACCTCAATGATTATGTTCTACTGGCTGAGCTGGAGAGTGAACGACTTCTACTTACCATAGATGGTGAACCAGAGTCTGTTTCTGAAGCTTTAAGTTTGCAAGAATGGGTTAGAGCGATGAAGGCTGAGCTGGAGTCTATCGCTAGAAATAAAACCTGGGAGCTAGTTGAGAAGTCGGATGGTGTTAAACCAATAGGGTTGAAGTGGGTGTATAAAATCAAGAAGAAAGCGGAGGGATCATTGAACAAGTTCAAGGCAAGACTTGTAGCAAAAGGTTATGTACAACAACAAGGAGTGGACTTCGAAGAAGCGTTTGCACCTGTAGCTC
>NC_025688.1:16905221-16954264 GCF_000633955.1 Camelina sativa
GGATCATTGAACAAGTTCAAGGCAAGACTTGTAGCAAAAGGTTATGTACAACAACAAGGAGTGGACTTCGAAGAAGCGTTTGCACCTGTAGCTCGAATTGAAACTATTCGACTACTTATTGCTATCGCAGCTTCGAAGGGATGGGAGATTCATCACCTTGATGTGAAAACCGCATTCTTAAATGGTGACTTAAAAAGAGCTGGTTTATGTGTGCCAACCCGAAGGCTTTGTTAAACGAGGACAAGAAGATCGAGTGTACAGACTACATAAGGCGTTGTATGGTCTACGTCAAGCTCCAAGAGCTTGGAACGTGAAGCTTGATCATGTTCTGAAGAAGATGAACTTTAAAAGATGCATAAAGGAGCCTATTGTGTATCTCAAGAGTGACAAGAAAGAAATTCTGGTAGTGGCAATCTATGTTGATGACTTGTTTGTGACAGGAACTTCACAAAGAGTCATTGATCAGTTTAAAAGGGATATGTCAAGAGAGTTTGAGATGTCAGACCTCGGAAAGTTGACATATTATCTTGGTATTGAAGTAGTACAAGGAGCGGATGGGATAAGAATAAAACAAGAAGGTTATGCTCAAGGTATTCTTATCGAAGATGGATTCGTGTAACTCAACGCACATACCATTGGAGCCTGGTATGGAGATATCAAAGGCTGAAGAGCAACCTGAGATTGATGCCACAAGATGTTGAAGAACGATTGGGTGTCTAAGGTATCTGCTTCACACACGTCCCGAATTGGCTTTTGCTGTAGGAGTTTTGAGCCGGTATATGCAGAGTCCGAGAGAGGTACATGGACAAGCTCTTAAATACTTGTTAAGGTACGTGAAAGGAACCACCAACTTAGGCTTGTTCTACAAGCGTGATGGGTTGAGTAAGGTTGTTGGATACAACGACAATAGTTACAAAGCTGATATCGATGATGGAAGATGTACTGGACGTCATGTGTTCTATCATGGTTCATCATTAATCACTTGGACTTCACAAAAACAACACACAGTGGCGATGTCATCATGTGAAGCTGAGTTTATGGCAGCTACAGAAGCAGCAAAACAAGCCATATGGTTGAAGGAGTTGCTAAGAGAAATACTTAGTCTAGATGAGAAGATCTTACTAAGGATTGACAACAAGTCAACCATAGCTCTAAGTAAGAATCCAGTATTCTACGGAAGGAGTAAGCACATACTCACAAAGTATCACTTTATTCGTGAGTGTGTGGAGAATGATCAGATAGAAGTGGAGCATGTTCCCAGTGAGGAGCAGAAGGCGGACATCCTCACTAAACCACTAGCAAGAATAAAGTTCAGAGAAATGAGGAATCTGATCAGAGTACAAGAGATTGAAGCACCCAGAGTTCAAGTTGGAATTAAGGGGGAGAATATTGTATAATTTCAACTTGAGGAACAAGCTATCTCTTACGAAGTTGCCAAAAGAGATAGAATAGGAAAGAAAAAAAGTTCCTAAAATCTATAAGTTGTAATATGTTAATCCTAATAGGTTTAGGAAAAGTTAAAAACCTATAAATATAGGAGTCTATGGAGAGGTGTTCCATAAGACTTGAGAGAGAGATTCAGTTTTTGAGAGAGTTTTCTAAATCAATAATAAGAGAGGTGTTCTTATATTTCAAGTTCTTTGTTATTAGAAACTTGTGCTTATCGGTGTGAATGCAACACATACGAGCTTGTCAGCCATTGCTTCGAACTGTAAGAAGCTTGAACGGTTAGCTCTTTGTGGGAGTGGTACGATTGGAGACACGGAGATTGGTTGCATCGCGGAGAAATGTGTGGCGTTGAGGAAGTTCTGTATCAAGGGATGTCTTATTTCAGATGTCGGGATCAAGGCGCTGGCTTTAGGCTGTCCTAAGCTGGTGAAACTAAAGGTGAAGAAATGTAAACTGGTTACGAGTGAAGTCAGGGAATGGCTGCGTGAACGGAGTATATTGGTGGTGAGTATGGATGGTGATGAAACCAATGACACGGGCCTGGTGGATGGTGGTGATCAGGGAGTTCTTGAGACTGTTGTTGAGGACCCGCCGCTGGTGGCTGATGGTAATGGCGGTGTGGAGTTTGCAGGTGGTAGTAGGTTAGGGTTAGCTATCTTGAAGACAAAGTTAGGGTTACTTGCAGGAAGGAACATGGTGGCGAGCACGTTTAGGAGATGGTCTCAAGGTGAAGCTACTAGTTCCATTTGATTGCACCTCTTTTTATTACAAGATTTGTGCATTCAAAACAAAAACTTGCTTCTGTAATATTATGTATTTGTTTCTGTTTTTAATTTTCACAATTCATTTTCAAGATTTCATGGCTTAAGGTTATTACTATTACGAATTTGTTATTTTCGACGTAGCTTTAATCATAAGTTCCAACAATTACAATGTGAGCTGTGTTTTAATATAAAGATGCTGGAGTCTTGAGACTCGGAGAACAGTGTGTATATAACATCTCTTATAGTAATGCTTTAAAGAACATTTTGAAAGAACTTGGTGCCTTGCACCGTGCAAGAGATGGTCTCAAAGTGAAGCAACTAGTTCCATGTAATTTCATTGCATCTCTTCAAATACAAGGGTCTCGCAGATCAAAACAAAAACACCTGACCTAACCTAACCTTTTTTTATTTTATTTTGATCCAGAACAAATGCCTACTTCTGTATTTATTAGTATTATTTATTTCATTATTTGAACTTCACAATTCAATTTAAAGTCAAGGAAAGCATGCACTACAATTATTTTTGAAAAATGTTATATTTCTTTTCCCATACTGCTAGTTTATGTACGTTTGCTATCGTGAATCTAAAAAACAATATATATAACATTAATTTCTCTTATTTATGTCTAGGTAAAACAAAACCAAATGGTTGACCGATTAAAATACAAGTTTATATTTCACTTTTTCTTTTGAAATCGCAGCATAAATGACAATTCTAGAAATATAAAATGTTCTTAACAAGATTCTCTGATAATTGGTTATTTTCTTATAAAATGTAGCATTATTATCTAATAGTTATATCTTAACATGAATAATGATTATTTTCCCTAATGACTCTTTTCCCCTTCAAAGGGGTGCGGGCGTGCTGTTTTCAAATTTTCACTGATAATCAAACACATTTACACTCTTAATTAATTTACATACACCTCATCAGCGAAGTCAACAAATGAACAATTTAGTTTCGGAACCATTAAATAGTTTCGAAACCATGCACTAACGCGAGCTATAAATACCAACATCGTCTCTTGAAGTTCCTGCATAAACTAGAAACTACACAAGCAATTTGATACACTTACTCAAGAGAGAGAAAACTCACTTATAGGTATCTACTTAATTGTTTCTTCAAACTTTTTGTTTTTGTTTTCTAATTGTAACAATTTATATTTCTTTGATTTTCATATCCTGCAATTATATTATGAGGATCTGTTAAAAAAATGTGATGTAAGACAACACTATTGTATCAACTTTACTCTGTTTAATTTTTATGAAATAGCCCCCGGATCTAGAAAAATCGACTGGTACCATATGGAGAACAAAGATGTAAGTCAAGATATCACAATGTGATTGATAATTTAATGAGTTTTAGTTTTCTAATCTCTGTTTTTTTTCTTGTTCTCTAAGGCTCATCGTCTGGCTCATCGTCTTATGATTGAAACGTTCAAGCTGAAATCTCCAGTTAATGATACTCCTGAGCAGGTGTGTTGGAATAAATCAATAAACATGTCTATATATATATATAAGTTTGATAGTAATATCTTGGAAATATTATTGGTTGTACAGAAGCTAATTCGACTGACCGTTGAGCATCCGCAATACCTACAAGACTATTCATTCTCTCCAAGGTTTGTCTTTTTCTGTTTAATATATCAAAGTTATTTGTTTATTTTATGGGGTTCCTTAAGACTTACTTAAATTGCTAAGCAGGGCTGGTTTGTATCCGATGTGGGAATGAAAATGACGAATGCGATGATTTCAAACCAAATGGTAGCTGTTGATTGTGAGATGGTTCTTTGTGAAGATGGGAGGGAGGGTGTGGTTAGAGTTGGCGCTGTTGACCGCAATTTAAAGGTATACCTTTGAGTTTTTTTTTGAATCTTTATTTTGTATTGAGGTCTTTTGCAATAATGTATCCTTAACTCGGCTGATTGAATGTTCATGATGGCTTTAGGTGATTCTCAACGAATTTGTGAAAACCGGATAAGGCTATTGTTGACTATAGGAAAACTATTACTGGAGTTACTGCTGAAGATGTCAAAAATGCTACTCTCTCTCTGGTAATGTTAGTCTTTCTATTTATTTTATTTTTCTTAGAGACAACACATATATATACAAGTTATGTTTGTGCAGGCAAAATTGAGGCCATTACTTTCTATGGGTACAATTTTGGTAGGTCACAGTTTGAACCATGACTTGTAAGGTAAGTAAATACTTTTCTAGTACTGTTATTCTTATTAGTTTTTATTGGATTTTTGCTAAAGCCTGAGTTTTTTTTTATTCCAGTGATGAAGATAGACCATCCCATAGTAATTGATACTTCACTTGTATTCAAGTTTCCCAATGCTCGAAACTTCAGAAGACCTTCGCTTAATACCCTTTGCATGGTTAGCCTTTATATACTCTTTGATGTCTTCACATAAGAAGATTAAATAGTTACATTCTTAAAACTTCCTATAAAAAAAATAAAAAACATTTTCAGGCTATGTTGGGGTACGAAGTCCAAAAGACTGGTGTTTCTCATCATTGCGTACATGATGCTGCTGCTGCAATGAAGCTTGTACTTGCTCTTATGGAGAATAGAGTTGGCACAACAATCACACTAACTAAAGAGGTTACAAAAAAGTCTGATTTACCACATTTGTTATTTACCTTAAATTACAATTAAAATGTATTTAATTTTTTTTTTTATCATAGATGCTGGAGGATGAGAAATCAAGATTCTTTCTACATAGAATCCCTCACTATTTGCCAAGTAAAGATCTGGAACAAGTTCTTGCTCGAGAGTTTCATTCCAGAGAGTTTCAAATTGATGTTAAGGTTGGGATATCAAAACCATAGTGTATATAATTTACATAAATATATAACACGGAACTCTATTTTAAGGTTGGGATATCAAATTGATGTCTTTTATTTTTCGTTTTCGCCAGCCAGCAAAAACACAAGGAGGTTACTACTGTGCAATTGTTATTTTCGGTAGCTGGAAAGAAGCAAATCGAGCATTTGATAACATCAATGGAAGTCAAGAGAGGGTATGTTAAAATTTATTTTTTTTGGTTTGAAAGGGTTCTGAAGTCATTGTTCAAGAGTGATCATAAAGTAAGTTTGGGTGTTATGTTTCGCTTTTCAGGATTCGTTGGGGCTGCCACAGAAGCTCATTTCTAGTTCAACCGCTAGCTTTTATGTCCGTAAAATGACTCAAGATTAATAATGCAATATCATGCAACCTAGGATTCGGTTGAAGCTTATAATGTTGTTATAAATTATGCTCTCTTATTTTCTATGTTTTGAAGCAGTTTTAACACTGCTTAATAATAATAAATTTCAGGTTTTAATAATATTTTTTCAGATATCCGAGTTTATCAGTGGCAAAATTAATAAACTGTCACAATATAGAACAGAACAGAACAATTGTGAAAGTCATCTAAATGAATTCGATGAGTTGAAGCAGAAACAGAGAGTAAACTCCAAGATCAGAAGCAAGTATAAGATCTTCAATCACAAAATACAATTGGGAAATAATAAAAAGTTTTTTTGTTCTTTTAAATAATAAAAGGTTTTTTGTTTCTTTTAAATAATAAAAAGTTTCCATGTTTCTTGAGCATAATTTATGAAGATTTTTGAAGAGTTCAACCAAAATCATTAAAAGTGAACAAGTGAAAGATTGCTAAAGACTGTAAGAGAGTTTTGTTGATTAGTTTTCCAAAATCTTGTAAAGTTTTCCAAACAATCCATGTATTTTTATGATATTTTCCATGACTTTATTTTCTAAAGAAAGTGACCATCATGAACCAATAACATAATAATTGAACTCATTAACAATTTTAGATTATATTGTTTTAATTGAATAACACAAAACTTTTAATGACTTAATAAAATTAAAGTCTGAATCCAATGATCCAAATTTGTTAAGATTTTTTATTTTTTTAACCCAACATTAATAAATTAAAAGAGAACTCCGAGGTTGGTTGCCCAAACCGGAGGAAAAGAGTTTACAAAAGAATTTTCAGAAACTAAAGTTCCAGAAGAACGGGCTAAACAATCTGCCCTTACATTAAACTCACGAGGGATCCTGTCCAGGGTGAAGAAGGGAAAGATGATCTGATCATAGAAAAGTCCTCCAGTAGGATCGAGAAAGCGGGCCAATCATCGGGCTTCTGCACCATCGCGAGTAACTCTGCCCAATCCGTCTCAAAAGCTTGACAATCCACTCTTGTCGCCATTATAGACTCCATAGCCCAGGTCAGGGCTTGAAGCTCTACATGTAAGGGAGTAAGGCCGCGTCGCTGACTCCGGGCTCCCAAGAGAAGCGTCAAATCATCACCACTGCAAAACCACCACCCCAAACCTTGGAGAACATCCGACCTTTTCCATGAACCATCAATTTGGGAACGGGGAGAAGACTCCCTAACAACCAAAGAATCCAGAGGATTTGAATAACTCCCGGTGAAAGATTTGGCATCATCCCACAATAATTTTTCATTAGTCGCCTGATTTAAAATATCTATCGGCTCTGCCTCCATTCCCTGAAAAACCTTTTTATTCCTATCTTTCCAGACTGACCAAAGTATCCAGGAAAGACGAAGAGTGATATAAGAAATCCCCGAATGCGATGCCGCCCGCCAATATATAAAATCCAGATTCACATAGATTGAAGCATATGGAAAGCCTTCTGCATCTAGCGATAAAGGAGACCGCTCCCAAATACTCCGCGAACGCGGACACTCAAAAAGAGCGTGGTTGATGGTCTCTGATTCCAGACCACACCGTTTACACATGGTATCACATCGGACACCTCGATGCGCAAGCCGTTCCAGTACAGGGAGAGTACCATAAGCGATCTGCCAGAAAAAATGTTGAACCTTGGAGGGAACCTCAAGTTTCCACGCTTGTGCTCGAAGAGCCATACATGTAGGTCCGTATTCAACTTCCATAATTAATTCCCGTGCTAACCGATAGCCTGATTTCACCAAATACTTCCCTGACTTAGTAAAATGCCATACTAAGCTGTCTGGCTTATAAAATTTACTAACCGCAATACTCCGAATAATCGGTATATCCACCGGATCGAAAAACTCCTCTAGTATAGGTAAGTGCCAATTCTTCGTAGTTGGATTAATTAAATGATTAACCATCAAACTTGGAAGCAACAATCGACCTCGACCATTAGCTGGTCTTGGACGAATATCTGGTAACCACGGATCACGCCAAACCGAGATAGAACAGCCAGAGCCTACCGCCCATCTCGCGCCATGCTCCACCAGTGCCTTAGTTGAGTAGATACTCCTCCAAGCAAAGGAAGGGTTATATGGTTTTTTGGCCAAAAGAGGGTGTTTATTCCTAAAATATCGGCCTCGCATTACCCGAGCTATTAAGGAAGTCGGATAATGAATAAGACGCCAGAACTGTTTCGCCATCATAGCATCATTAAATTGATCCAGAGCTCTGAAACCTAGGCCCCCTTCACACTTATCTTGACACATTTTATCCAAAGCTACCCAATGCATACCAAGAGCCTTATCATTCGACTTCCACCAGAAGGTAGAAATAGCACTCGTTAATTTGGATGTCAGTTCCTGCGGTAGTTTATAACACGACATAACATGGATAGGAAGTGCTAACGCCACCGACTTAATCATAATCTCCTTGCCCCCCTTCGATAAAAGCTTCGCAGACCAACCATTTACTCAGTCGTCCAACCGATCCTTAAGATAGCTAAAAACTTTAGTTTTCGAACCCTGAAGACTCTCAGGAATACCCAAATACGAACCCATACCGCCTTCTTTAGAAATACCTATAACGGATTTTAATTGAGATCGTAGATCGGATGGGACCTTTTTGCCAAACATAATAGAAGATTTTTCCAGATTAACCTCTTGTCCTGAGGCTTTACCATAATCTCCTATTATTTCCATTACCTTCCTACACTCAGATGCCTCTGCTTTGCAAAAAAACAGACTATCATCAGCAAATAACAAGTGCGAAATAGTAGGACTATCACAGGCAATTGTGATACCCGTTAGTTTCTTTTCCCGTTCAGCCTTCTTAATGTTTGCTATCAGAACCTCTGTACATAAAATGAACAGATACGGCGACAGAAGATCTCCTTGATGTAAACCCCTTTGAGGAAGAATAGAACCCCTGGATTGACCATTCAATAAAACTTGATATGACACAGAAGAAACACACCACATTATCCACAAAATCCATTTTCTGGCAAAACCTAATTTAACCAAAACCGCCTCCATAAAATCTCATTCAACTCGATCATATGCCTTACTCATATCTGTTTTGAATGCCAAAAACTCCGCCTGACACCGTCGATTGGTATTTAACCCATGAAACATTCCTGAGCGACAAGAAAATTTGTTAAGATTTTAATTGACTTTTTACAAATCACAAATTAATAACACTAAACTTTAACAGAGTTTAATAAAATTTTGATCTAATAATTACATAACATTTAAAATCTTTAAAACTCTATTCATATCAAACCAATAACCCCTCGCTTCTTATAAATTTTTTTTATTGGATTCTATAGAAGAACTAGAGTCAATAGTCTTCTTCCTCATCTGCTAACTACAAATTTAGGAAAGTTATGTCAAAAAGCATTCAGGAAAGTTTCCTAAATCAGTTTTCTATTTTTTTTAAAGTTATATTGAAAAACATATAAAAAAATCTCTCTTATCAAAAGGCGAAGAAATTATAACCCTAACTCTATTCCTTCTTCCTCAAGCTTTCCCCGGCTCTGATTTTTTTTTTCGCAGTTTCAACGGCCCTGCTTATTAGTATCATGGAGCCTAAAGTAGGAAGTTCGTCACTCTTTTTTTTTTTTTGAATCTGTTTCTCTAACTTCTCAGGCCGAGTAGCTATTTTTCTTGTGTGAATAAAATCGCTCTTAGCTTTTAAGGTTGAATTTTTCTGTATCTTAAAATTAATTCCGTCAAATTTATCAAATTTAGGTGTTAGAAGATTTGGTGAAGGAAGTGCAAAATCTAGGTCTGCGAAGAGAAAACGGAGTATGGAAGGATTTTTCAGATATTTACGACAAAAAGTATGGATCAAGCATGAGTGACCCTTCAAGACATTCCCATGATGATGATTTAGTCGCTTTTCTAGCAACTTTTCAGAAGAAAGAAGATTTACAGGTAAGTGAAGAGATAACACAAATGTGATTGATGTTAATGACTAATGACTTTTGGTTTTTTATTAATCTACGCTTTTTTTTTTGCTCTTACTAGGCTCTGCTATGTTACGCCAATCATCTTATGATTGAAAAGTTCAAGCAAGAGTCTCCGGATAAAGATACTCCTGAGCAGGTGTGTTGGAAACTCAATATAAAAAAAAAACATGTTTTGAGGATATTTGGTAGTAATATGTTTCAAAAATGTTACAGAGGCTACTTCGATTGACAATTGAGCATCCGGAATACCCTGTGGTCTATTCATTCCAGCCTTACTCTAAGGTTTGTTCCTATCCTGAACAATGGCATTTGCTGTTTAGTGTATAGTACTTTTTTTTACTTGTTAATTAAGACATGTGAATTGCTTAAGCAGGACTGGTTTGTATCCGATGTTGGAATGAAGATGTCGAAGAATGTGATGAGCTCAACACACATGGTAGCTGTTGACTGTGAGATGGTTCTTTGTGAAGATGGGACTCTGGTTTGGGTAGAGTTGGTGCTGTAGACCAAAATTTAAAAGTAATATTATTAGAGTTGGTGATTTGTATTTCTTAGTGAGCGTCTTTTAACGGGTGATCAAATGTTCATGGCTTTAGGTGATTCTTGACGAATTTGTGAAACCGGACAAGCCTGTTCTTGACTATATGACAAGTATCTCAGGAGTTACTGCTGAAGATATTAAAAAAGCTACTCTCTCTGTGGTTGATATACAGGTAATATATAAACCATGTAGTTTTTTTTTTTGTCCTTAAGAAAACACATATACAAGTTATGTTAATTGTGTGAACTTTGCAGGAAATATTGAGGCCCTTTCTTTCTACGGGTACAATTTTGGTAGGTCACAGTTTGGACCATGATTTGAAAGGTAAGTAAAAAGTTAAAAATCTCTAGTTGAGTCCATGTTAATTTTGTTAGATTTATTTTTGGCTAAGCTGATGACGAGTGTTTTGATTTCAGTATGGAAGATATATCATCCAAAAGTAATTGATACTTCACTTGTTTTTAAGTATCCGAATGCACGAAAGTTTAGAAGACCTTCACTTAATGACCTTTGCAAGGTAAATCTTATAATGGGGTTTCTCTACTATTCTTGAGGGATTCACAAAAAATATACAACATTCTTGATACTTTTTCTTTTTCCTATTTTGTTTTAACTAGTTTATGTTGGGTTACGAAGTCCAAAAGGCTGGTGTTTCTCATGATTGCGTACACGACGCATGCAGCAACTACAATGAAACTTGCACTTGCTCTTATACAGAAAA
Organism: Camelina sativa; assembly: GCF_000633955.1. Lineage (NCBI taxonomy): Eukaryota > Viridiplantae > Streptophyta > Magnoliopsida > Brassicales > Brassicaceae > Camelina > Camelina sativa. The sequence goes on from NC_025688.1 coordinate 16,915,874, forward strand.
GAGTTGGCACAACAATCTCCCAATCTAAAGAGGTTACAAAAGGATCTTCTTACCAAACTTATAGGTTTTAGTATCATTACCTACAATTAACAAATGTCTGAAAAAATTAACTATAGGATTTGGAGGCTAAGAAATCAAGACTCTTTGTGCATAAAATCCCTCACAATGTGCCATCTGAACTGTTGGAACGAGTTCTTTCTGTAGAGTTTTTTTCCAAAGAGTTTACAATCGATGTTAAGGTACCTCGAGAGATCAAAACTATACAATATATATACTTTTATCTAGAACTTTTCTTTGACCTCGGATTTTTTTTTTTTTTTTCAATTGGCATGCAGCCAGCAAAAACACCTGGAGGTTACTATTGGGCGGTTGTTAATTTTAATAGCTCAAAAAAGGCAAATAAAGCATTTGAAAACGTTGCTGGAAACAAACTCGAGGTATTTATAAATAGAATCTCTGCTTAACGGATCTGAAAACTTTGTGATGGAGAGTGATGAAATAAGTTTATATGCGTTGTTACATATATTTTGCTTATCAGGATTCGTCGGGGCTGCCACAGAAACGTATTGTCTTGAGGCTGAGTTGTTGTCCAAGAGCTAGTTTATTTGTTCGTAAAATGGATTAAGATGAATGATGTAACTTAGGAGGGGGGGGGGGCTAGGGGATTTGGTATATAGATACAATATGAAATCTCATAAAACAAAAAATCATAAAACAAGAATTGATATAACCTATTGTTAAGTGATGAAAAATTGTCCTCTCTATATCTTCTCCCCTTGTCCACAACTCCTTATGCTATGGACCCTCCATCGTAGTGGTGTCCTCATACTCCAGTTAAACTCACCTACATGAGCTTTATTGTGTTCATATTGAAAGAACAGACAGAACAAAGGTGAATTTGTCTTGTAAACTTGTGTTTTCGATAATAATGTTTTTGAGTGTTTACAGTTTCTTATATACACTACTTAAGAACAATCATATACAGCTGTCTAGGGTGAGTCATCCTCTGTGTTTTGCAGAGATTGCAGAGGTGCATTTTTGTTCTTATTAGAGCAGTTGGTCTTGTCTGGAGACGTCGTTTTCACCTTCGTATGAACGGTCTTCGTGCTTGCAGGCATGACTGCGACAAGGTGAGATGTTGTCTTCAATGTTTTCTTCTGTTGTATTTAAACGTGTGGGCTTGACTGGATTTGGGCCTTTGTTGAGGTTGTGTCGAGGCCCATCGTTATATCTTCTACAATTATAACGAAAATTAAATATGTTTTTCTAGGAAAAGTTACACACACAAAAAAAAGTTTTGGTAAAAAAAAAAAAACTGAAGAAGCTAAAAAAAAGATAAAAATCATAAAATTATTAGATGACATAAGATGGATCTTAATATAAAAAAGTCACTATATGGGAAGTCAAAGATGCCACAGAGGACGCATACTCGGAAATTTTGACTTTTGTGGCTTCTCCATGATTAAGTCCCCCTCAAATGTCACTATCGACCATGTTCGAGTATAACCAGTTTGGTCTCAGACGGTCAGACCCACGTGAGACTTGACCAATTAATTCAAGGGATATACAAGGAGAAGCAAAAAAGAAAAGTAGTGATTTTTTTTCTCAAAATCAAAAAACAGAAACCCTAAACACTCTCTGTTTCTTCTTCCACAAACAGTGTTGGTTTGAGCCGCCCCGGCATTGTTTCTCGTACTACTATGGAGCTTCAACTAGCCACCGCTGAGAAAGAAGTTGGTGTCTTTTGTTTGACCTTAGCGTGAATTACCTTACTCTGTATCACTTAAAATTCCGTTTAAAATTTTTGTTTTTCCGATTTAGGTGCTTGAAGAGTTGGTGAAGTTACTGCAGAGTCGAGATTTCCGAGGAGAAAAAGGGAACTGGAAGGAGTTTTTAAGTGTTTACGACAAAAATGTTCAATCACCTATTGACCCTTCTAGGCGTTCCCGTGACGATTTGGTCCAGTTTCTGACTACTTTTAAAAAGAAACAAGATTTGCAAGTAAGTGTGTCAACCCCAAGAAATACACAATTGTGTTTTTTTAATTTTTGGCCACCAAATGCTTACTGTTACTAATAAAGTCTTGTCTTTTTTTGTTTGTTGCTGCCTTGCTGGTAAGGTTCTGAAATGTCACGCCAATCATCTTCTCATTGAAAATATGAAGCAGGAATTTGAAGATAAAGACACTCCTGAGCAGGTTAGGGAATGATTTTTGTCTGGATATGTTCGAGTTTGATAAGGAATATGTTTGAAGTGAGCTTTAATAAAATGTTGTTGTTTTGGCAGCACAGATGCTAGTAAGGTTGACCGTTGAGCATCTGAGTTACCCTCTAGACTATTCATTCCAGCCATACTCCGAGGTTTGTTTCCCTCTCTCCTTAACAACGGGATCTTGATGTTTTTACTTGCGGTTCTTTAAGACTTCTTGATGAATTGCTAAGCAGGACTGGTTTATATCTGATGTTGGATTGAAGATGTCAAAGGTGATGAAATCAACTCAAATTGTAGCTCTTGATTGTGAGATGGTTCTTTGTGAAGATGGGACTGAGGGTTTAGTTAGAGTTGGCGCTGTAGACCGTGATTTAAAGGTATATAGAGCTTAGATAACCTTTATTCTTCTTTAGTGACCGCCTTTTTCGCAATGTACCTGTCTTCTTGACCCTTGAGTGAGTGATCAAAATGTTCATGGCTTTAGGTGATTCTTGACAAATTTGTGAAACCGGACAAACCTGTTGTTGACTATAGAGCACACATAACAGGTGTGACTGCTGAAGATATCGCAAATGCTACACTCTCTGTGGCAGATATACAGGTACCAATGTAGAGCCTTCTATTGGTTTATCTTCTTCCTAGCAATAGCGTTATAGGTTGTTATGTTAACTGTGTGAAGAATGTACAGGAAACTTTGCAGCCTCTTCTTTCTGAGGGTACTATTTTGGTAGGTCACAGTTTGAACAGAGATTTGCAAGGTAAGTAAAAAAGTTCACAGTAGATTTATATTTATTGGGGTTTTAGCTACAAACTTATGGGTATTTTTTTATCCCAGTGTTGAAGATAGATCATCCCAAAGTAATCGATACCGCACTTGTATTCAAGTATTCCAATGCACGAAAGCTCAGAAGACCTTCACTTAACAACCTTTGCAAGGTAAGTCTATAATGTGTTTCTCTACTCTTTAGGTGAATATCACCAAAAAGGATAACACTTTTTAAGTACTTTTTTTTTTGTATTTTCCAGTCTATTTTGGGTTACGAAGTCCGAAAGGTCGACGTTCCTCATGATTGTATACACGATGCAACAGCTGCGATGAAACTTGCACTTGCTGTAATAGAGAAAAGAGCTGACACAACAATCAAACCATCTAAAGAGGTTAGCAAAGATGGATTTACTAAACTTATAGTTTTATCATTACTTAGATACAATTACAAAAACAAATGTCTGCAATTTTTTTCCCATAGATGCTGGAGGTTGAGAAAAGAAAACTCTTTCTACATAAGATCCCTCACAATGTGACATCTGAAGAGCTGGACCAACTTCTTTCTGGAAAGTTTACACTTGATGTTAAGGTTGAGAAGTCAAACCATGTACTTTTTTTTCTCTAAGGATTCATAACGTTAAAACCTTTCTTTGACCTCTGTTATTTCTCGTTTGGCAGCCAGCAAAAACGGAGAGAGGTTACTATTGTGCATTTGTTGTTTTTGATAATTCAGAAGAAGCAGATCAAGCATTTGAAAACGTTGATGGAACCCAAATGACGGTATTTTAGAATCTCTGCTTTTGGATCCAAAACTATCTGATTGAAAAAGATGACATAATTTTTGGCATTGGTGTTTTTTTTTTTCAGGATTCATTGGGTTTGCCACAGAAACTGGTCGTCTTGAAGCGGAGTTCGGGATCAAGAGCTAGTTTATATGTCCGTAAAATGGTTCAAGATGATGATGCAACGTAGGACTAGATTTAACTGTTTCAATATTTTGTATTGTTCTACTGTTATAATCTAGGATTCTGATAAGGTTTGACGTTGATTTATAGATCTACTAAGAGGAGCTCTAAGTTAAGATGCAGGAATGAGATTATCGCCAACCACAAATGCAATTGGGAACCAATGAAAAGATTCTGTTATTTTGTTTTACAACTTGCAATTGTTTCTTTTGTGATGAGAAGCTATATAAAAACAGAATCAATACAAAATCTGTTGTACTTGTGTGTGTGTGTGTGTGTGTGATAAGTGTGATAAAACCTGACTTTTCAAGCTCAATCGCTTTCATAGTCTTCTTCTTCATCTCCAAAGGAGAAGACCGATGCGTCTGCAGCAATAGCTTTGATATCACTAACTGCTAATGAGTGGTTCGGTAATGGATTATGAAGATCTGAGGATGATGAACTTGTGATACTTCTGTTCGCAGAAGGGTCATCTGTCTTTGGTGGCTCATTGATCTGATGAGGTTTACTAGTTGTGTGCATCGAGCCTGCTGTATTCTCGGTAGTTGAATTAGTCTCAATGGGTTTCGAGTTTCCATTGTCTTCCCCATCACTGTCGGAGAATACATCATCATCTTTGTTCTGATTAGACTCGAGTTTGCTGGAATCAGCACTGGAGCTGCTTTGAGATTGTTGTTGGGTGGAATCAGATTTGGACTTTGTTGGTTGAGAATTGTCGGATTCTATCATTACGATCTCGACATGGAAACCTGGTGCAGGTAGTTTTCTCTGCAAAAACCGTCAAGGGATCAGGTCTAAAGGAAAGCAACCGGGTTCGTATTTTAGATCAATAAGGCTATGAACATCTCTTTTACCTTGTCGAAGCCATCAAAGTCGCTACCTTTCAGCATTGTTCTGTTATCAGTCAGTGTAGTATTTAGCCAACTACGTTCAGAGACAGTTAAGGTTAGTGAAGTTGTCGATTTGGAAGATGTGTGTTAAGGAAGAGAGAGTTTACCAGTAGAAATCTCCATCACTATCGTGAAAGTGGATTTTGAAGTCGCCGGCTAATTCTGTTAGACCAGCTTCACCAGGTATTGCAAAGACAACAACTCCTTTTTTGGGTGCCTTTATCCAAAAATCTTCAGGCTATACAATCCACAAACCCAAGTTTATATGTCAAGACGAGTTGTGGTTATGTAAAAAATAACGTCAGACGAGAGAGAGAGAAGAACCAAGGTGAACAATGCCTACCCCCAAATCCTTGGTTTTCTGATGTTTCTTAGTAGAGAAAAGTATATCTGTACAATAAAAGAAAATGGAGCATTTTTCAAACGTATGCAAATTTACAAAAGAAGAGAAGACACTAGCTCTTTACCAGTGTGGTTAGAGATCGTAATGGCAGGTCTAATCCAGTAAGGGCAGTTGATTAGGCGAAACCCTCTGAGCATGCATCTACATAAGTGTTTGTTCTCAGGTTAGGGATATATGAATATCACCACAAATTAATCTACCTGACTGGTCAGATATGTGTGAAGCCTACCTTTGTTCGGGTGGAACTTTCCCGTCAAATTGATTTTGAACACGTTCGTAGTACTTGACATATCGCTGAAGGAAACACGAAAGCTCGTTTAATAGGATGAGGGAGAATCGAATAATTAAAAAGAGTGGTGTGAGCTCAAAACTTACAATCTGACTTGGGAGAACGAGAGCTTTCCCATCAAGACATCTCTTTTGGTTATAGTAATCAATAGCCTCCTCAGCTGTAGGAAAGAACTGCAATGGAGTTACCAATCAGATCAGTCACAGGAGACTTACAGAGAAGGAACGAGTTCATCGGCCAAGACTTCGCTTCATTAAGTCTCACCTTGAGATATAGAAGAAGACAGCATATCATTAATCCGGTTCTTGCCATTCCAGCTTTACAATGAACTACCACTACATTTTGGATATCTTCCTTCAACCATGTGTATGCACTTTGACAAAATGATGGTATCAATTGGATAGGAGGACAGTTATGGTCATCAAATGGAAAAGATGCAACCTGAAGAAAAGGAAAACAGACAAGTGGAGTGATTAAGCAAACGATGTAAGATGTCTATAAATACTAGCTTTGAAAACAAGGACAACAACAGAAACTGCCTGCAAGATATATGGTCTGAGATATCAAGTGCATAGAGTTTGTATATACCTTCCCCTCAAATCTTGAAGCATCGTACAATCTCTCTGAACAAAGGTTGTAGACCTTATATTTGTCCTGCATATTGGGAACAAGGTTTAAAGATCAGTAACGAGATGATCCAACATAGCCAAGTAACACTATAAGGCAGCCTAATAAAATCCAACTGGTATGATACATATAAGAATTGGTGGAATCGTCAGAAACTCATACAGTTTAAGAGGCTTCCAGTCTGTGTCAATGGTTACCTTGTGATGAGTTTCAAAAAACTTGATCACCTCTTCCATGTGATTACGATATAGTCCCTGGATATGACATTTGTCAATGAGAAACTCAAGTCTGAGAGAAGAAAAGAATTGGCTGGGGAACTTATATTTCAGACCACGGGCAAGCTATTTACCTCGAAAAATCCAAAAAGACCAGAGCTTATGTCACCAGCTGGGAACCCCATTGCGATTATATTCTCAGTTATATATGTCATATCCAAATCGAATTCCCCCTCCTGGAGAATGGACCAGATGGCAGATGCCATGTAAACAAGTGATGTAAGTGATACTGATCTGGGCACTCAAATATACTAGAATCTAGTCATACATTAATTAAAATGGAAAGCATGAAAAGCTTGAGTAGAAAATATGATAACTAGTATTGGCCTTTTGGGAAAAGATTTTGTGCAAGCCCCTATGAAAGGATAGTGTTACTGAAACAAACTGTTGTGACTATAATGTGTGTCACTACAGTTTCAAGAATCTAAAAATACCAAGGAAGAAAAAATTACAATACCTGGTATCTTCTTTTGTTCTGAGAGACAATGTGGCGTGCTTTCACCTGCATTGCTTTTACGGCACCACGAGATGAATCTACCACGGCCTTCGTGAGCGACTCAAGAGCACCACCAACTTGTGTGTTTGTTGATCTAGGATCACTGACCTCATCTGACCCTTTCGTTGGCAAATGCAGACCAAGTTCAGAGGTGAATCTCGTGAAAGCTGACATCCCAGAATCTGCAGCGTGTGGATCTTGCTGCGGGAATTTCAAACTTTTGGCCCAAGAAGAAAGACCGGAAGAAGAAAATATAGATGACGGTGATTCGCGTGGGGAAGAACCTGGCGGGCATGGAACTATATCCACAGTTTTACTCGAAGGTTCAGAGCCATTAGAAAGCATTTGAGTATCAACCTTTACAGCTGAAGCTTCTGTACTAATGGAATCTTCTCCTACAGAGCTCACTGGACCTTCTTCAACACCCATAACAGTTTCAGAAGGTTCAGAATTACCAGGAACGGTTACATCTTTCTCAGATACTGTACCTGGAGACTGAGATGAAGATTCAGCAGAATCAGTTTCCATTTCAGCAGTCCAACGATTAGCCTACTTGACGAGCAAAACAAACAACCTAAAAACAAAGAAAAGTTCACGCTTAGCTTCTCATGAAATCAAAACACTACTCCAAATCACCACATTATCCATGTTTGTGAGTACACCACACCACAACACACACGTCTGAATTCGGTAAAGCTATCGGCTAAATACGCTTCTAGAATCATCTGAAAAGAGCACTCACTACGAAAAATATTGCTTCGCAGGATGAAACAACCTAAGACCGTACACTAGTGCCACATTGCTTTACAATTCGATTATCTAATTTTCACACATCTCTCAAAGCCAAATCAATGACGGAGTCGAAGAAACAGATCTCAAATTCATAAACAGCGAGTCAAAATTATCAAAGCAGATCAAGAGACGAAACCACGAAAAACTCGAGATTGTTTACCGGAGAATGAGAATGCGGGAAAGATTAGGTTCGAGTTCTTGCGTAGCGAAGAAGAGAGTCAATGGAGGAAGCAGATTTTGGGGGTTGATTCAGAGGAGCAGCACCGTACGAATATTTCCGATGAACGTGCGGAGATCAACGATCATCTCCCCCGCTCTTGCCGGTCAGAATTCTTTTTGTCCTTCGTTTATTGGGCTTGGGCCTATATGGGCCGAAATAGATTCTACGGGATTGTGTAATTTTAAAGAGATTAAACAAAGCTGGAGAACTGAATTACATAATTATTATTTTCTTTGTTCACAACATATGGATTGAATAATAATAATATGTAATCACAAACTTTACTATCATGACAAAAAGGTTTACCATGGCTAAACCCAAGTGTTACAACATCAATGTTCTTTCTTAAGCTTGAATGAAATGTATTACATATAAACACAAAAAATCCTTCGAAATGATCAAAACAATGTATAACGTTAAGAAGGTGGCTTATAATAAGCATATGCAGCGTAAAAGCTTTGAGACAAAGTGAGGACTAGTAGTATAACTGCAGCACAGAAAGAAACAATCGCCCACGGATTATTGAAGTACTTATGTTTCAAAGTCGCCCTCCAAGCATTCCACTTATGATCGTAATAACGGTTAACCTCGATCGATAGCCGAGATAGATAGCTATCTCCTGTGTCGAATACAACTTCTTGACATAAACGGTTGAACAAATCCGCGACTTCGGAATCGCTTCCTAGCCAATGTTCGATGATACCGCAGTAGTGTAAGTAGCTAACATCTTCGTGAGAATCTATTAGGTTGTCCATGAAGATTATGTAGGATGTTATGTCATTGGTTGAGTCGATATGACACTGCTCGAAAGCTATAAGATTCAGAAAAAGAGATTTGGTACCTACAAAATATACAATAGAGGAGGAATTACTAAATTTTGTTGAAGTGTATTTGTCTCTATAGAAATTTCATTCCAGCTAGAAGATACTCTATTCCATTGCTTAGATCATTTTGAATTAATCAGTATGACATTTGCTTACTTAAGTCACTTGATACATGAGTAGAAAAGTCGAATAAAGTCGGTCAATATATGTCACACACATTTTTTTTTTTTTTTTTGATAAATGAAAGTGAAAAAGAAAAAGAAGAAAATATAATTTTGGAACGGAAAATTATAATATAAGTCAAAAGTAGCATTTTATGATGCATAGTGCATACCAAATCATGATCCCTAAATAGTATAATTCTTTATCCATCTTCATGCATATGACATAAAGAACGGGACATGCATGGTAATTGTACATGCTGCATATGACATCATGATCCCTAACTAATGTATTCTTTATCAATCGATACAAACGAGAAAAGTATCAATTTGATGTGGATTGATCAATCAAAAAGGTGACAGATGAGAAAATAAAAACTGTATAAAAGCATATGGGGGCAGGAAATTAAAAAGAAGAAAATGCGTAAAACGTGAACATACCGTCATGGATAAGTAGCCTCGGTATTTCTAAATAACCGTTTTTGAACTGAATATCCCAAAACCGGTCTGTTTTTCTTCTCCTGAATTTTATACCGGCCTCCCTTAGCTCCGTCACACAATGTATCAGTTGTTGACGGCGCTTGTCCGCCACGCGAGTGTCCCGAGACCATCTCTTTCTTGTTAGCCTCGGCTCCGGTTTAGGACTAGTCCGAAGCAGACTGCGACGGAAAACATCTAAACAGTGCAACTCGCCCATGTCGGCGAATGGGTCAAAGGCTTTATCTCTTGCCAACGAGTTCTCGAGTTTTGACTGGTCCGTTTTAGTCAACGGCTCGTCCGTTGGCATTAGTGGATCAAAGAACCGAATTGCTAATTGTGCCACTAAACCGGTTTGGTTCCGTGTACCAAGCTGTAACTCTAATAACCGGTTTAAAACGAACAAAGGAAGTTGATTTTCTAGCATTACCATGTCACGTTGAATCGAATGCATCGATCCTCTCATCGCAAAAACTGGATCGTTACGTGCATATCTACACAAACATCAGCGGTTAAGAAGTTATTTGAAAGAACCGGAAATAACCAGCGATTGAAAAATGAGGCTTACCCGAGTTCGGTGAATCCTTCAACAGCTCCTCTGAAGAGCTCAAGAACAAAACAACCATCAAGAACAAGCATTTCGATGAAATCGTTACTGTTTAAACTTAAGGGACCTTCGTAACAAGCTCGAGCCTTTTCCTCTAGCTCTCTCATGGCGTCGATATACATTTTAATGCCTTGGTTCGTACGTTTCAAGACTCTGTTGACCGCACGCCATTTGTGACGGTCCATAGACCGGAGACGTTTCTTACCGTGATGGTACGGACCAAGCGAGACGGTTTGAGGGAAGTAGGATTTGTTGTCGTTTTCTTGAAGGTAATATGGAACTCTGTAGATACAGAGCTTTCCCCATATTGTCGTGTCATCGTCTCTGTGTGCTTGTTCGAGCTTGTCTGTAATCGAGATCACCCAATCCTCTCGTGAATCTTTTGGGCTCTCTTTGATCACATCGATCTTACCGGTCTCAGATTGAGTCTGCTCGTGGTTATGATTGTTTAGGCCTTGATCGGATCTTATAATTTCGGGTAAACCGTGGAGGTGATCTTGACTTATCGGTTCATATTCTTGGTTTTGGATTTCGAGTTTTTCACGGATCTTGAGGGTGAGTAAGTACCAGCTCAACATGTCTTTGTAGAAGACGGCCACCATTTTCTTTTGTTGAAAGCTTTTTCAGGAAAATGAGAGAGGAAGAGAGAAGCAACTCTATGTGAATGATTTGAAGCTATAATTGGTTACTTATTGTAGTACTCATGGACCCAACTGATCTGTAATGACAACAACCATAATTAGATATTTCTATAACACACACACACATTTACAAATTTGAAAATAAAGTTACAACTAAAAATTAAATACTCCATTTAGCTACTAAAGTACACAAATTAATTGGAACCGTGTTGGATTAAAAATTGGGGAGGTCATGTACTATAGGAAAAATTACTTGGATCAATATAAAGTTATGTGTAACTATAATATTGTAAATGTTTTTTTATTCTTGTAATGTAAATGTTTTTTTGTCAACCTATAATAATATAAATATATATGAAGAGTAAAGGATATCTACGAAAGGGCTTCATTGTCCGTAGATAATAGAATTTTGCTATTTACCATTCAATTTTACATACCCTTTCCTTTTGGTTTGAGTACGAATCCATAACGCATCCAAGATGGGTAAGAGGTATAATTGCCCAACCATACTAGAAAGACGCTCGTATGGGGAATCTGAGAGTCGTTGGACAAGATAAGATTATTTGTCTTGTCAAATTTGGGTATTTCAAAATAGAAAAAAAAAAAAAAGCACAAAACAAAAAAAATGCTCTTCTTTAGTGTTTTCTTTCTTCTCAATTTTTTCCTTTTGCTCTTTGTGTCAACTTGAAATTCATATTTCATCATGGTTAGTGATATATCTTGTGGGGGTTTTGGGTGCATTATGGTATTTTTTTTCTTATATCACAAGCACAAATTAAGACTAAGAGAAAATATAAAATGAAAAAAAGAATTGGTGAGAGCATAACGGAACATGTACACTACACAGCTAGTGAGGCACATGGCACGACCTCACCATTTATCGTATGGATGATGTTTTATTAGTACCGGAAACATTGTATTTGCTTATTTTTTCTAGCCTAACTTATATAGGGTGTGACCGATGGAGACAATATGCAAGAAAACTAGATATTTACCCGCGGTACACCGCGGGACTATATTTTTTTTAGAAATGCAAAATAAAATTTCTTTATTATATTAACTATATATGTATATAATATATTTTGTATTTTTTAATCTACTATAGTTTTATATCAATAGATTCTGTAGTGTATAATTTCTATTGTCTACATGTAGTGGTTTATTATATACAAGTTAGAATATCCTTATTATTCATTAAATTTAATTTAGTCAACAAATATATTTTTTTGTGATTTTTCTTTTTCATTTACAATGTCGAGATAATCAGATAATAGTATTACATAATATATTCTATTTTATAATTATATGAGTATACTATAATTTGACTTTGTAATTTTGATTGTTTTATCTCTATATCATTTAACACTTTGTATTTATAGTTGTGCAAGTCGATTAAAATGGTGGAGTGTTTTTTTTGTAAAGTTTGATTTATATCAATTGTTTCTTATTAGTATGGATCAAAAAATCTACATATTAATATATTAGCTACTGAAAAACACTTCCGTAAAGAAGTAAATTTTTTTTTAACAATTTGTGTCAGTTCAGGCCCCAATTTTTTAAAAAAAATTAAAGTTACTATCAACAGTTTAGTCACTTGGCTTTCAAACAAATGAAAATAAGTTATTATCAATAGGTTTTTTAGAGAATGGATAATTAAATATAAAATATTCAATACTAATGGGTGTTGGTCTACTTTTGAAAATTTGAATAGGAGAAAATCTTCTTATGTTAGATTCCAAATTTGATATTATTTAAAATAAAAAATAATTGTAAAACTAATATTAATGGCATAATTGTAAATAAATTCTAACTCTAGGATTTATTTCATAAATGTCTCAAAAAAATGTATATACAGATGATTAAAAAGGTGTCACATTAAATTTTGGTAAAAAAAAAGAAATGATTTATTAATTTTGGAAAGTGAGTCAAACTTTGGAATAACTGTTGATAGACAACGGTCATTAATTAATGTTTAGGAACAAATTCAAATCTAAACATCATTCTTAGTTGGAGAAGTCGTGAATCAATAGAACTTATAAGGATGTCAAGTTCTATAGTATCCGGACTGATGGATACTACTCTTTGGCAAGCATCGAGTACCAAACTGGTGTAGAGAGCCAATAAAAGCAACATCACTTTGCTTCACAACAAAACAGAGTCTGCAACCAAGTCAAGTTCTGTTTTGAACAAGACCTCAATTGCTATCAAGCCCAACAACCAAACTGCAAAGCCCAATGTCAATGTTAAACCTGCAGTCAGCCTTATCTACAACGGTAATAATGTGTGTGCTGTTCAAGCAGCCAAAAGTGAAAGTTGCAGACTCTGTTTTGTTGTGAAGCAAAGTGATGTTGCTTTTAGCCAATTGGGAGTTTAAGCACTAGTTTGGTTGTGACGGGAAACATGTGCTGTTTAGTTTATTTTCTGATTTTATTCTTTTGCAATACAATAGAATGAAGAAAGTATACAAAAATGTTCGGAAAATACATAATACAAACATTCCAAGTTGAATGAAGGAACCTATGGAATAATAATGGAAATTAAGAAGGTGGCCTAAAATAAGGATACGCAGTAAAAAAACTTTGAAATAAAGTGAGAACTAGCAGGACAAGTGCAGCAAAAAAAGAGAAATATGCCCAAGGATTATTGAAGTACTTGTGTTTCAAGATAGCCTTCAAAACATTCCACTTTCGGCTATAATACCGGTCGACTTTATTTGACAACTGAGATAAATAACTATGTTGAGGATCGAATGCCACTTCTTGACATAACCTATTGAATAAATCCGCAACTTCAGAATCACTTCCTAGCCAGTGCTCGATGATACCACAATAGTGCAAATAGCTAACATCTTCGGAAGAATCTATTAGATTGTCCATGAAGATTATGTAAGACGTTATGTCGTTGCTCGACTCGATATGACATTGCTCAAAAGCTATAAGATTCGAAAAGAGAGATTTTGTACCTACAAGAAACACAAGACCATGGTAACGTAAGTTTTTAGGAGTTATGGGATTCTATAGAAAGAAGTGTAGTAACATATAGTTCAAATTACCGTCATGGATAAGTAGTTTGGGTATCTCAAGATAACCGTTTCTAAACTGAATATCCCAAAACCGGTCGGTCTTCCTTCTCTTAAATTTGATACCGGCTTCTCTTAGCTCTGTTACGCAATGTATCAGTTGTTGTTGGCGCTTGTCCGCTACACGAGTCTTCCAGGACCATCTCCTTCGTGATAACCTCGGCTCTGGATTCGAACTAGGCCGAAGCAGGTTTCGACGGAACACATCCAGACAGTGCAACTCGCCCTTGTCCTTGTCGGCAATTGGGTTAAAGAATTTATCCTTTTCCAGTGAGCATTCGAGTTTTGTCTGGTCGGTTTTGGTCAACGGCTCGTCGGTTGGCATCAACGGATTAAAGAACCGAATTGCTAATTGTGCAACTAAACCGGTTTGGTTTCGAAGACCAAGCTGTAGCTCTAACAACCGGTCGAGAACGAACAAAGGAAGTTGATTTTCCAGCATTACCATGTCACGTTGTATCGAATGCATTGATCCTCGCATTGCAAAAACTGGATCGTTACGATCGTATCTACATGCATAAAAAGTCAAAGTCAACAGTTTAGATAACCGGATCTTAAATAATATCGGCTTTACATTATATTAATAACCGGATAAACCCGAAATTCTAACCCAAGTTCGGAGAATCCTTCATCGGCTCCTCTGAATAGCTCAAGAACAAAACAACCATCAAGAACCAGCATTTCGCTAAACTTGTTACTACTCAAACCAATGGGACCTTCGTAGCAAGCACGAGCCCTCTCTTCAAGATCTTTCATAGCGTCAATATACATTTCGATGCCTTGCTCGGTACGTTTCATGACCATGTTGATCGCACGCCACTTGTGACGGTCCATGGGCAAGAGATGTTTGTTGCCATGGTGGTACGGACCAAGCGAGACAGTCTGAGGGAAATAGGATTTGGTGTTGTTCTCTTGAAGGTATTGAGGTATTCTGTAGATGCATAGCTTGTCCCAACTAGTAGTGGCGTCTTCCCTAAGTGCTTGTTCCATCTTGTCTTTGATCGAGATCACCCATTCTTCTCTTGTCTCTTCAGGTTGCTGGTATCGGGTTTGGAGTTTTTGGCGCATGACGAGAGTGATCATGTACCATGTCAGCATGTCTTTTTGGATCAAAGATGATGGTGGATTGTTTCTTCTTCTTTTGACAGAATACCGCCAAGGAAGAATCGGTCCAAATGGTCGCGGTGGAGGTGGGGGTGGTGTTGGTGGAGTTCTGTTCTTTCTTTTGAAGAAATAGCGCCGAGGTGGAATTGATCTAAATGTTGGTGGTGGTGGAGGCGGTGGTGGAAAAGAAAGAATACGCACCATTTTTGTTGGTTGAAGCTTTGCGAGAGAAAAATGTTGAAAAACAAAGATGTAACAATCATAAGATTTATGCACAGCACACAATAATACGTTTTCTTTTTTGTTTAAACACTAATAAGTTTGTCAAACTGTATAGAGCTGTTAATTAACTAACACCTTGACGGGCCACGTTTTTTTTGTAATTCGTATAAAAATCCTGATAAAATAAAGGCTCTTAAAAAACACTCGTCCCTCACTAGTTCAATTGGTGTATTTATTAATTAAAGTAAAAGTGCTCAATATCACAATTCTGAGTCTTCGATTAATTTAATCTATTCAAGTCACGATGAGATTATGACGTAATCCAAACTCTTATGATCTTGAAATATATTTCAAGGATCAGCTTGAAATATCCAAAGTTTACCACGATTTTGCAACTTACCAATTAAAAAGTTATCGTGACCTTTTTTGTTCGTCTACGACCATAAAGTACAACAAACATTTTTGGTTAATTAAGTACAGCAATATCTGAATTGGATAATCTTTCGTAGTACTAACATAGTAACATATGGCTTCAAGAAAATACAGTGAAATCAATTATTTCTTTATTTTTTATTTATAAATTTTTTGTGGTACAATAGGAAAAACAGAGTGAAAACATACAAACTTTCCAAGTCGAATTAAAGATACTAGAAAATAATAATGACTTATGAAGAAGGTGGGTTAAAATAAGGATAAGAAGTGAAAAAGCTCTGAAATAATGTGAGAAGTAGCAGAATAACTGCAGCAAAGAAAGAGAAGTACGCCCAAGGATTATTGAAGTACTTATGTTTTAAGGTTGCCTTCACGACATTCCACTTCCGGTTATAGTAACTGTCCACCTTATGCGACAATACAGATAAATAAGTGTTTTCGAGGTCGAAAGCCACTTCTTGACATAGCCGGTTGAACACATCAGCTACTTCTGAATCATTTCCTAACCAGTGCTCGATGATATCATAGTAGTGCAAATGCCTAACATCTTCAGCAGAATCTATTAGATTGTCCATGAAGATTATGTAAGATGTTATATCGTTGGTTGAATCGATATGGCACTGCTCGTATGCTATAAGATTTGAGAAAAGAGACTTGGTACCTACAAAAAACACGAGAGACCATAGATTGTTTTTACGTGTCGCAAAAAATTTGGTTCTGATATATTTTCTATATCACGTTCGAATGTACGTAAAATATGGTTAGTACGTAATATTAAAAACCATACTGTTCATATCATATGAATATCCCATTATGATTCCTAAGCGACAATGTAAAAACAAGAATTGAAAATGTAATGGATAAAAAAGATTTTGATAAAACTAATAAAAAGGGAAAAAAAAAGTGAACTTACCGTCATGGATAAGTAGTTTCGGTATCTCTAAACAACCGTTTTTGAATTGAATATCCCAAAACCGGTCGGATTTTCTTCTTTTGAATTTAATACCGGCTTCTCTTAGTTCCGTCACGCAATGTAACAGTTGTTGTTGGCGCTTGTCCGCCACGAGCGGTTTCCAAGACCATCTACTTCGCGACAACCTCGGTTCCGGTTTTAGACTAGGCTGGAGTACACTTCGACGGAAAACATCAAGACAGTGCAATTCTTCCTTGTCCTTGTCAGCAATTGGGTTAAAGAACTTATTGTTTACTTGTGAGTCCTCGATTTTAGTTGATGGCATATAGGTTGGCATTAACGGATTGAAGAACCGGACTGCTAATATCGCTACTAAACCGGTTTGGCTCGGTGTACCGAGCTGTAGATCTAATAACCGGTTTAAGACGAACAAAGGAAGTTGGTTTTCCAACATTAGCATGTCACGTCGAATAGAATGCATGGATCCTCGCATCGCAAAAACGGGATCATTTCGATTGTATCTACAGAACATCAAAAGAATTAAAAAAAAAAAAAAAATCAAAGTCAACAAGTTTAGACAACTTGTATCAGTAATTCAGAATGCTTACTCAAGTTTCGAGAATCCTTCATCAGCTCCTCTGAAGAGCTCGAGAACAAAACAACCATCAAGAACTAGCATTTCCGTGAACTTGTTACTGCTCATATCAATACGACCTTCGTAGCAAGCACGAGCCCTCTCTTCGAGCTCTTTCATGGCGTCAATATACGTTTCGATGCCTTGTTTGGTACGTTTCAAGACCATATTGACCGCACGCCATTTGTGATAGTCCATTGGCTGGAGATGTTCATCCCCATGGTGGTACGGACCAAGCGAGACGGTTTGAGGGAAGTAGGAAGTCTTGTCGTTTTTCTGAAGGGAGTGTGGAACTCTGTAGATACAGAGCTTGTCCCAGCTAGTTGTGGCGTCGTCTCTATGTACTTGCTTCATCTTGTCTTTGATCCAAATCACCCATTCTTCTCGTGTCTCTTCGGGTCGTTGGTTTTGGATTTGGAGTTTTTTGCGCATAATAGAGGTGAGGAAGTACCAGATCAACATCGGTCGTGGTTGATAATTTCTTCTTCTTTTTCTTCTTATAATAATATGCTGTAGAGGAAGATTCGGTCCAAATGGTAGCTGGGGCGGGAGAGGTGGTGGTGGCGGCGGCAGAGGTGGCAACGCCAATGGAAGGGGCGGCTGCGGCTGTGGTGGTGGTGGTTCGTTATTAGGAATTACCATTTTTGTTCTTTCCGGAGATTGAGAGTGACGGAGAGAAAGTTGAAAAGCAAAGATGTAACAACTGGATTAAAACTATGATTGGTTGCTTATATTTATGGATATGTTTGATCTGTAATGACAACAACCATAATTATATTTATACATAATACATATGTGCTATTATGCATACACACGTTACTAAGTTTGACATCTAATCATACTTATACATTAAAATGTGTTAAACAATTTTTAAACGTATTGGATATAATGCCTCGGCGAGTTATGTTTTTTTGTTTGACGTTTCTTCTACAACTCTTAATTAGAGAAAGACTCTAAAAGTCGTGTGACAATTGATATATGTAATTTATATATTTCTTGGAGTGAGATTACTGAGATATTGAAACATTCAAACTCTTATTAAGAAAAGAAAATGCTCACTACACTTATAGAAAAGACTATAATAGATTATTGACTACGATTGAGATTTGAATTCTCCTAACTCTTGTTAAAAAGTAAAAAAACTATATTTTCTCTCGAAATTTCAATAGAAGCAGCAAGTATATCAATAACAATATTATCCAGACTAACATCTCTTTTCTTTGGTCATTTTGTCTCTTCCTAAAAAGAGAGAAATCCGATTTTTGAGAGCATCTTAAACGCTATTCCTTTTATTGTTTCGGTCACATTCTTTGGTTATATATTCCCTGTCTACTGTGGAGGAAGAATCCAATTAAGATGTTATCAACCATAGACATGGGAAACTTGGCACATGGCACGACTTCACCATTCTCGTATGAATGATGAGGTGCTCTGATTAAAAGACAAAGTCTCATAATATATTAAGATTTGAGTATTCGATATTATGCCTTAAAAAAAAAATCGACCAAACAAAAATAATGTTCAGACATGCAAACCCAAAAGAATCCAAGAAAGTCATAACTTTATGATTTAAATATGCCGTTTAAAATTTAGTGTTCAGGCATGCAAATCCATTTCCAAGCATAGAGAACCCAATCAACCTCGACCTTACCAACACATTGTCACTGTCTATGTGAAATCCATTTTAAAATTCTACACTCACGATCCACCACGTTCATTACTATAATCCAAGTAACTGTTTACTTTTTTTTTTCTTCTGTTTAAAATTTTCGTTTTAATGATTGAACAATATAATTAGTCTAAAATTAACCTTAAAAAAATGATTTTCAATGCATTAAGACCACGTTTATCGGTGATTTCTCAAAGCTTTTCTAAAAATTAAAAATTTAAGAAATAAAGAAAAAGTATGAAAGAGATAAAACAGAATTTTTCAGAGTTTCTTGTTTGGCAGAAGAAGGTATGCGAATGAGAAACTCTTATACTTACATGTCTTGTAGTAAGTGGTCCAAATTGTATTTTAAATTAAATAATAATATTTTAATTTTTTTAGATTTAAAAAATATTATTAACCGATGCAGATGCTCTACCTATTTGAGAATCCAAATTTTGCATGCAACGTCACTGTTTTATTTTTAATAGAAGAAAATACAACAGAAATACTGTAAATTAGATGAAATTTATGAAGGTGGCTTATAATAAGCATAGACAGCAAACAAGCTTTGGAAAAATGTGAGAACTAGCAGAATAACTGCAGCTGAAAAAGAAAAGTATGCCCAAGGGTTATTGAAGTACTTTTGTCTTAAGGTTGCCTTCAAAGAGTTCCACTTACGACTGTAATAACGGTTCACTTCGCCAGACAGTTGAGATAGATAACCATCTTTGGGGTCAAAGATCACTTCTTTACATAACCGGTTGAACAAATCCGCAACTTCAGCATCACTCCCTAGCCAATGCTCAATGATACCAGCGTGGTGCAAGTAGCTAACATCTTCAGAAGAGTTAATTAGATTATCCATGAAGATTATGTAGGATGTTATGTTGTTGCTTGACTGGGTATGGCACTGCTCGAAAGCTATAAGGTTTGAGAATAGCGACTTGGTACCTACAAAGAAACACATGAGACCTTGGTGGTTTTTATAAGTTTATAATGGAGTTATGGCCTATAGAAAAGTAGGAGAAGAAAAACCGGTTAACTCACCGTCATGGATTAGAAGTTTGGGTATCTTTAGATAACCGTTTTTGAATTCGATATCCCAAAGCTGGCCGGTTTCTTTTCTCATGAACTTAACACCCGCGTCTCTTAGTTCTGTCACACAATGTATCAGTTGTTGTTGTTGTTTGTCTACTACTACCATTCTCATATCTTCATATGGAATCCCACGATTTGTTGTCTCACTAGATTGGATGAGACTTCGATGGAAAACATCCAAACAGTGCAACCCGCCGTTGTCAGTCAGTTCATCGGATTTTCCCTGAGAGCCCAACGAACTTTCTGATTTGGTCAGCGCCTTGCTTGTTGGCAATAATGTTTTGAAGAACCGAACAGCTACATCTGCCACTATACCAGTTTGGTTCGGTGTACCCGGCTGTAGCCCTAATAACCGGTTGAGAACAAAAAGAGGAAGTTGATTTTCCAACATTACCATGTCACGTTGTATCGAATGCATCAATCCTCGCTTCGCAAAAACCGGGTCATTGGATGCATATCTATTCAACACACAATTTAAAAATCAGACCGATTTAGCTATATATATATATATATATATATGAGATAACTCGATAAACCGGAAAATTTAGTAACACTAACCCGATTTCCTTGAATCCTTGAACTGTTCCCTTGAAGAGCTCGAGAACAAAGCATCCATCAAGAACAAGCATTTCTGTGAACTCATTACTATTCTTCATATCAATGGGACCTTGGTAGCAAGCACGAGCCTCCTCCTCAAGTTCTTTCATGGCGTCAATATACATTTCGATGTTGTGCTTGGTACGTGCCATGATCATATTGACTGCCCGCCACTTGTGACGCTCCATGGGCATTAGATGTTCCTTACCATGGTGGTATGGACCAATAGAGACAGTTTGAGGCAAGTAAGACTTTTTGTCGTTCTCTTGAAGATAAAATGGAACTCTGTAGATACATAGCTTGTCCCAGCTATTTGTTGCGTCGTATCTAAGTGCTTGATCCATCTTGTCCTTGATCGAGATCACCCATTCTTCTCGTGTCTCTCTTGGCTTTTCTTCTTTTACTTCGATCTCACTGGGCTCCGCGTAAGTCTCATTGTGGCTGTGCGAACTTTGGCCTTGATCACGTCTGGTAATTTCACGGAAACTATGGATGGGCACGAACCATGACAACCGTCTGTACCTTCTGTGGGTGGAAGTTGAGCGACCATCCGAAAACAAAACCATGATTTCTGCGGGTTGAAGCTCGGGAGATCGTGAGAGAGAAGAGAAGACAGCAATGTCAAATGTCAATGCAAAGACTTTTTTTTTGGTAAAAGATGTCAATCCAAAGATGTAACTGGCCACGCTTTGTTTCTGATCTGTACTAATAAAAAATAGGAACTATAAGCTCATAAATCCGTCCACGTACGTTTTTAAACAACCAATAGAAATTTGACATATCACTTATTAACATTTTATACAATTTCCAAAAATTTTTATATTGAAAATTATTTTAAACAACCTATCATGATTTGACATGTCATTCATTAACATTTTTTAAATTTACAGAATTTTTTAGAAAAAAAGAAAATTTTAAATTTATGGAAATCAAAGAACTAAGCATAATATCCCACATCGACTAGAAACTTTTTAGACAATGGTTCAGAACCAGTATAAATAAGATTAATATGCTTCCAACAACGAATGAGCAGGAAAACTTGATTTATCAGGCGTCCAAGTTTAACAGTTTTATTTGGTTTGATCTGGTTTTTTATTTGATCAAATTAAAACTTTAAACAGTTTCAAAAAAATATTATCAAATTATATTAAGAATGCGGAAGGTTTTTCAGTGGAAGAATGTGAAGAAGTTGACGATGAAGGAGAAGAAAAAGAGTATAACTAAGAACCAAATGGTAAAAGTTACGTTGACAATTAACATAAAATTTGACAATGAAAATGACAAGAAAGAATATGAAGAATAAGAAAACATTGAATAAAAAACACGAAAACATAGGTGGTAGCGATCAATTAAATTAAAAACGAGTTAAATTCATGATTATAAAATTGTTTCGTTTTTCTGGTGGTCAAAGAAAATGGTTTAGGATATGTGAGGTCATCAGTTTGATTTGCCTCGCCTGGACGTCAAGTTAAATTTATGATTTTTTTTATCAGATTTGATTTTATAACACAACTGATTTTTATATTTTAATTTTTTTCCTTAGTACTAATTTTAATTTTTTTTACGAGATAATATTTTATTACCGTAATCAATCATATATAATTTTTATCAAAATATATCAAATAAACCCATCAAACTATATCAATCATATATAATTTTTTTATCAAATATCAAAATATATCAAATATATTATAATTTTAAAAATTAAAAAATTTAAAATATTATAATTATTGAAACTTTTAAAAGGTTTAAATATTTCTAATATTTATATTATTTTTAAAATTCTGTTAGGTTTAAATATTAGAAATATTTAAACCTAACAGAATTTTAAAAATAATATAAATATTTAAATTTCATAGAAAGTTTAAATATTTAAAACTCTATAAAAAGTATAAGTTTCATTAATTTTTAACCATAAAAAAGTTTATAAATATGTGTATAGTATGTAAAACCGTGGTGGATATGGGGAGTCATGTTGTGTGGTTATGGCAAGTGTGGTGGAGGAGCTAAGATAGGTCAGATCTGGGAAGGGAAAGGGGAAGAAGAGAGACAAAGTGAAAGGAAGATGAAGACAAAGGTTACGTGCAGAGCCAACAAACCAAGAATCCATAGAAACTGAGAAAGCTTCAATAAGAATTAACTGATGGAAAGTGGTGCAATTTATGCTAAGAAACATGAACAGTTCTAAGATGGGTTATTGAGGGCATCTTTTAAAGATCGTAAGGATGTCCGATCGAGCTGAAGCTTTTATGTGGTTGTACCAAGTGTGAGATTTGAAGTATTGTGCATAGAAAGAAGATTTAGATGAATCCACTTTCTTATGATTGTAATCTAAAACATCTAGCACCAAACAATAAAGTCTGATTATTGCCATTACAGCTGCACCAACTCAAACTTGAGTTGGGGTTCGATACTTTCCAGTAGCCATCTATTTACAACAGGGACGTTATAATAATTTTGCATATTTAATGTCAATGTATAGTTAGTTAAATAATTTTTCAATCTAATTTTTTTAAGACAAAATCATATAAGAATATCCGCGCGTAGCGCGGGTTTATAACCTAGTATTATGAATAATAGAAACATATGACAATTATATTTCATTTTTTTTGAGCAATTATATTTCATAGTCATGAAAAAGGGTACATATACATACAGTAACATAAGTTGACTATTTTTATTCATTAATTACCTAAATATAATATTTCAAAACGTTAAAAATATATATAAAGAATTCTAAATAAAAAAATAGAATGCATGAAAGATCATTAATGATTGTAATTCATATGCATTCAACAAGTGAAACTGAAATATCGAAACTAGAAACAACATTTTAAAAAGACCTAATTTATAATATCGTTTAAAAAGATGTTTATGTTTTTTTTTCTGCACATAGC
Organism: Camelina sativa; assembly: GCF_000633955.1. Taxonomy (NCBI): domain Eukaryota; kingdom Viridiplantae; phylum Streptophyta; class Magnoliopsida; order Brassicales; family Brassicaceae; genus Camelina; species Camelina sativa. The sequence continues at coordinate 16,939,145 of NC_025688.1, forward strand.
TTTTAAATTTTTGTTTATTAAACTAAAAATCATTCTTTGTTTACCTAAAAATTTCAAGTCTAGTAAAAACAGTGTAAAATATGTTAGTCATCACATAGATTTTTAAAAAAATTAAAGTTAATTTTGCATTGTAAATACGCATTAAATAAAATTATACTAGTACAAATTTGTTCCCAAATATTATTTAATATTATACAACAAGATTTTAACCCGCAGTACGCGTGCATATAATTTTTATTATTATTTATATTTATGTTGTATTTGTTTGTTAAATATTGGATGTTTTGTAAATAGAGAAATAACTAAAATAAAATTTCGGGTGTTTGTACGGCTAAATGTTTATATTATTTTTTTAATTCACAATACACTTGATGACCATTTGTTTGTTATATTTAGTTTATTTTGTTTTGTATTTGAGATTCTATTTTGATTTTTAATTATTATAAAAAATAAGGGATCTAAATACATAATAAGTAATTTATACGCTGTGATTAAATCACATCTTTCCTAATGATTTCATTATTTTACACAATCTTAGTTAAATCAACTTGATTTTATATGTCAAATATTATAATATTAGTATTGTTGACAAATAATAAAATGAGGATTTAACACGTACTAACACAAATTTAATGATATTTTATTAATTCTAACATGTCCTTTTTATAACCATCTACTATATATGACCATATCTGGAGACTGCACCATCGCCACTAACTCTGCACAATCCGTCTCATATGCTTGACAATTAACACCAACATTGAGGAGAGACTCCATAGCCCAAATCAACGCTTGTAACTCNGGGGGGGGGGGGGAAGGGCTTCATCTTACACACCGTGCTCCCAAAAGTAACATCAGATCCTCACCATTGCAGTACCACCAACCCAACCCCATAAAACGATCTGAACCCTTCCAAGATCCATCGACCTGGCAGCGAAAAGAGGATTTCGGGAGTTCTGATATATCCGGAGGAACCTGGACTCCCGCGGAAAAGGACTTGGCCTCTTCCCACAACAATTTATCATTAGTAGCCTGATTAATAACATCGATTGGCTCTGCCTGTGATCCCTCAAAAACTTTTTTATTCCTATCTTTCCAAATTGACCATAAAATCCAAAGTAGACGGAAACCAATATCTGGAACTCCCGATTGAGAGGATCTCGCCAGAAAATAAAATCCAAATTCGAATATACTGACTCATAAGGGAATCCATCAGGAAGTAGTAAAACCTGAGACATCTCCCAGATCCTACGCGAATGAGGACATTCGAAAAGAGCATGATTTATAGTTTCAACCACAGAATCACATCTCTTACAAAGGGTATCACACCGCACACCCCGATGAGCAAGTCGTTCCAGCACTGGAAGAGAACCGGAAGCTATCTGCCAGAAGAAACGTTGAATCTTTGGGGGAACTTCCAGTTTCTAGGCTTGTACCCTAATGGCGGTACACGTCGGTCCATACTACTCTTCCCTAATCAAATCTTGTGCAAGTCGGTAGCCCGATTTAACCGAATATTTCCCTATTTTTGTGAAATGCCAAATTAATCTATCCGGTTTAAAGGATTTACTGACCATCATACTAAGAATAATCAGGATTTCCTCCAGATCCATGAACTCCTCGAGAATAGGCAAATGCCATTCCTTAGTAACTGGGTTAACTAAATGGTTAACCATTAAATTAGGATGCAACACTTTGCCACGACCAGTAGCTGACCTCGGTGGATTATCCGGTATCCAAGGGTCTCTCCAGACAGAAGTATTACACCCAGAGCCTATCACCACCCTTGCCCCATGTTCCACCAAACGTTTTGTTGAGTAAATACTTCGCCAAGCAAACGAGGCAGAGTATGGTTTTTTGGCCATAAGGGGATGTTTATTCCTAAAATAACGACCTCGCATTACCCTAGCCATTAAGGATGATGGGTAGTTAATTAACCGCCAATACTGCTTAGCTAGAATCGCATCATTAAACTGCTCTAGAGCACGAAAGCCCAAACCACCTTCACATTTATCCTTACACAATATATCCCAAGCTACCCAGTGTAAGCCCCGTGCCTTATCATTAGACTTCCACCAGAATCGTGCAATAGCACTTGTTAATTTTGAAGTCATCTCCTGCGGCAATTTATAACATGACATAACATGAGTTTGGAGGGCCAACACAACTGATTTAATCATAACATCCTTGCCACCTTTCGATAAATACTTCGCAGACCAACCATTCACCCGATCATCAAGACGCTCGTTAACATAGCTGAAAACCTTAGTTCTCGAGCCCTGCAGATTCTCAGGAATACCCAAATAAGAGCCCATACCGCCTTCCGTAGAAATGTCAATAACAGATTTTATCTGAGTTCTTATATCAGACAAGACACTCTTCCCAAACATGATGGAAGACTTCGCCAGATTAACCTCTTGGCCCGAAGCTTTTCCATAATTCCCTATTATCTCCATAACTGTCTTGCATTTCGTCGCCTCGGCTTTACAAAAGAACAAACTATCATCCGCAAACAGCAAATGCGAAATGGTGAGAAAATCCCGAGATAGTGTGATACCTGTAATCTTATTCTCCCGTTCAGCCTTTTTAATATTAGCGATCAACACCTCCGTGCAAAGTATAAACAAATACGGGGATAGAGGGTCCCCCTGACGCAAACCCCTCTTTGGTAAAATAGATCCACGCGGCTGACCATTAAGAAAGACTCTATACGAGACGGAAGATACACACCACATAATCCAAGAAACCCATTTTTTATCAAAACCTAATCGAACCATTACCGCTTCCAGAAAATCCCACACAACACGATCATATGCTTTACTCATATCCGTTTTGAACGCCAGAAATTCTGAGCGACAGCGTTGATTAATATTTAATCCATGAAACATTTCCTGAGCAGCCAGGATACTATCTGTTATTAAACGACCAGAAACAAAGGCCGATTGGGTTTCCGAAACAAGAGACGGTAGAAACCGCTTCAACAGAAAGCATAAGACTTTAGAAATAATCTTGTAACTCATGTTACAGAGGCTAATCAGCATAAATTCCGCCATACGCTGAGGTCTCTTAATTTTTGGAATAAGACATATATTAGTTTCATTTAAGCGTGGATCAAAACAACCCATGCGAAAGAAGTCTTTAACCAAGGCCACCAAATCCCCTTTTAGTGAAGGCCAAAAGCGTTGAAAAAACAGAGCCGTCATTCCATCTGGCCCTGGTGTCTTCTCCGGATGCATGGCGAACAGAGCTTTTCGAACATCCGACTCAGAGATCTCTGTGATCAGATCCCTATTCATCATATCCGTAATGATTGGAGAGATCTCCTGAATCATCTCAGAGATGCCCCACACATCCGATTTCTTGAAAAGATCCTCAAAATAGTTTGAAGCGATATTTTCTATCCCTGATATGGACTCCTCCCAACCGTTATCAGGACCGAATAAACCAACTATCCTATTTCTCACCCGCCGTTGCTTAGTAGAAGCATGAAAAAAATTTGTATTCTTATCGCCAACTCATAACCAAAATTTCCTAATTTTCTACAGGCAGTACAATTCCTCATCACGGTAATCCTCTTTTAATTTACTTTCAATACTTCGTATTTTCGCCTGAGAGATTGCATCATCCATCTTCGCCTCTTGCAAAGCTGCCTTCAATGAAGAAATAAGTGAAGGCCCAGGAGAAATATTATTTTTACGCCACCAAGAAATTGAATTCTGATATTTCAGTAATTTATCCACGAAGACCGGTGTCCGAAATTTTTTTGTACGGTTCCACCCTAACTCGACCGCCCCTGCTAATCCATCCTTCCCTAACCAATGTTTATCAAACCGAAACTGCCTATTCCGTCTTAAAACTGTTTTCAGACACACAGCTAAAATGGGAGAGTGATCAGAACCAATCATCTCCAAATATTCGACCTGTGAACGTGGGAAAAAACAGTACCAATCCTCATTGCCTAACGCACGATCTAAACGACAACGAACCAACTGATTATTACAACGATTACCTCTCCATGATAATTGTTCACCATAACAAGGGAACTCTAGCATGCCACAGTGCCGAAGCATAGATTGAAAAGGCACAAAGGAAGACGGTGGTCGCAAAGCACCACCCTGTTTCTCATGGTTCCCCACAAGTTCGTTAAAATCATTGATCATAAACCAGGGATCAATACGGAAAGACCCAATATCCACTAATTTGTCCCATACTTGTTGTGGACGTTGGGGTATAGGATCACCATAAACAAAAAATAAAAAAAAATCATTTGTTGCCCAATAAATGCTTGAATATCAATAATACGATCCCTATCATAAAGATTGATAATTTTATTTCATCCAAAAAAAAAAGTTAAACCACCACTGGACCCACGAGGTTCAACAATATACAATTTATTATAACCAAACTTATTTTGAAATTTCTGTAAATAAAAAAAACATTTTTTTGTTTCTTATAAAAATAAAATGCCTGGTCGATGTTTCCTTCATAAATCTCCCAAATACTCCTCTATCAAGTCTGCCCCTATGCCCTAACAGTTCCAGCTTAGAACCTTCACGTTTGAGCCGGTGGTTTCAGGAGAGCCACCATCCCTTTCTTAATTTGGCGACCACCTCCTGATGGTTTACCGCCCATAGTGTTGTTCCCCTGTTTCCCCATCACCTTCTGTTTGTTACCCTCACCTGCAGATTTAGACAGAACCTTAGCAAGTAAACGTTTCCCAGGAGAAGCCAAAAGCAATGCAATTCTCCTAGAGCAACTAACACCTTTTTTAGTTCGAACACCTTTTTTTCCTAAGTTAACATCACCTAAAGCAGTACTAACGGCGCCCATAACCAAATCAAACGGGAGAGAGGAGGAAGTACCTTGCAAAGTATCAACCGCATCACCATGTGGCGCTATAGGAACATCCCCCTTACCCGGCTCAGATTCTCCATTGACCATGGATCACCATCTGGATATTCACCTTCCTCCAACAAGTCATCTGTTTCTTCCTCAAAATCCGAGACCACCAAAGCCTTACCAACCCCTGTCTGTTGAGAAGCTCCATGTCCACATCGGAACCACTCAATTTTGCAGCCACCGAAACCTCATAGTCAATATCCTGACCCCTCCTCACACCACTAGTGTTCTTAGCCTTGTACAACGGCTTGGGCCACACCGAACAATCACCCTTTCTATTAAGATGAAAGGGAGCTCCATGTCCGAGACTCTCTCCACCAGCAGACTGAAATCCTCTCTTACCCCCGGACTCACTAGTCTCCCCACCAAACTGCCTCCTTTGACCCCAGGCCGGGACCTGATACTTCTCCTGCTGACGAGAGCTGTAACCACCGAAGTCACCAGCACTAACACTCGACTCCTGCTTATGAAAGTCTAGGGCTCTTTTCACGAACTTCCTCGGCTTCTCCCAGCCACCATCACTACGAGAAAATCCTTGTTTAGCCACAGATTGCTGTCGCTGACCTCCCCGCTTATCATTCATGTTTTCCCCATCATGATCTCCCAACACTTTGTGTAACTCTGGACACACCTTCACCTCATGTGTTAGACAAGAGCAATGATCACAGAAGCCCGTTAGTTTCTCATACTCCAAAGAAACAACAACCTCAGCACCAGTATCAAAAGGTACAACCAACTGAAATAGGAGAGGATTGAAACCATTAACCGTAACACAAATGCTCCCAGATTCCTCATCAATCTCACGGAGAAGACCAATCTTTTTGCCAATAGCTTGTAAAATCGCCATCTCCCAAAGATGCATAGGGATCCCAGCAACCTTCACCCAGAAATTGATAGCCGAGGGATAAGTAGAAGAGATAATCGGCTCCCACTTGACCAAGAAGACCATCCAACCATCAAAATGATAAGGCCCATTCTGCAGAACTGCTTGAAGATCAGCTTCATCATCAAAGTTGAACTGAAAGATGTTTTGTCCCAAGTCTGCTCCCACCACTTTATCTTCCAACTTCCATATCTTGGGAAGATTGGCAACTAAAGAATCCATCCTTTGGACAGAAGGGTTCATCAATCTCCCAATAAGAGTCATAGAGAACTGCTGAATCCTTTGAGCCAAATTAAAGGACAAGATATGCAAATCGCTACAAAACGAGAAACAAGCCATATGGTCGAATCCCTGAGGATCTCTGGATCGAAAAATCCTAAGAAAAAGCAACCATACTTTCCATAAACCACAAACCAGAATATATTCACTCTGATACCCACAATCTCTAACCAGATGAAAGAACCAATCATACCTCCAATCGAGAAATCCGTGAGCATAAATCGAACCATTACACATACAGAAACAAGCCCAAGAATCGAATCTCTAAGGTTCCCATAATCGAATAACCTTAATGAAAACCAATAGCAAATCCCATAACCATCAAACAATCGGATCCTCACCTTGATATCCTCCGCAATAAGCGTAAATCGTTCACCGAACGGATCCCAGCACGGAGAGGAGAGTCCAACGGACATCTCCAGAATCATAAATCGAATCCTCCCAATCTCCAGATTGTTTCCCATCGAATCAGACCGAGACCACCCGTGAAAATCTGATACTACCCAATCTCTCCTTGTGGAGACAAAAACGCACCCACCTGGAGATGAACTTCCGATCCATCGCCGAGGCCAAATACCCACCGGAAAACGCGAGAGACCCTCTCCCCATCCTCCATCATCGGAAACACACATCTCAAAACTAGAACCAGTCGCCAATTGCCATCGCCGTCGCAAAGTTCTCTTTTTTCGTTTAGAAATAAGATTTCTTATGCTAATTTAAAGGATTAAAGTTTTAAAATAAGTACAAATAAAAAGGAAATAACGTAAAATGTATAACAGCATTCAATGACTGCATTAGAAATAAGATTTCTTATGCTAATTTAAAGGATTAAAGTTTTAAAATAAGTACAAATAAAAAGGAAATAACGTAAAATGTATAACAGCATTCAATGACTGCATTAGAAATAAGATTTCTTATGCTAATTTAAAGGATTAAAGTTTTAAAATAAATAAAATAAGTACAAATAAAAAGATACAACGAAAAGACTAGCAAATTTTTATGATATATTCAATGACTGAGATGAGATTATATTGGACACTCTTATAGTATAACTGCATTTTTCCATGTAGAAAACATAACATGAATTCTTCTGAGTCTTTGACAAAAAAAAAAAAAAAAAGAATTCTTCTAAGTATAAAATATACATTAAAAAAAAAACATTAACGAAGCCAATAACTTGTAATCCACGTGGACCCAAACAATAACTTACTCAATTTGATAAATATTCAAATGACTAATTAATTATTCAAATTCTTTTCACGCTAATCTATTTAGCTCTCAATCCATTTGCATAAATGGTCGGGTTAGATTAATTAGTTTACAGTTTTGACATCCATAATAAAACAATATCCAATTATTATTAGGGTTTGCAACAACATAATGATTCCAAAACCCAATTATTATAATGGACACTCGCAAAATTGGCCTCTAACTTGATTCAATTGCAATGTTAGATCCCTCTTTTTCTCTCTCTAATATTTGCCATTTTCTCTCTCTAACATTTGTCATTTTTTCCCTGTTAAATCCTTGGTCATTCATTGTATTCACAAAAATATCATTATTTCTGATTTATTTGAATTTCTAACGAAATTTTTTATTACATTCATATCCTCATCTTCTTCTTTTATTTACGGTTGTGCCACCACCATCAATTTTCCAACAACCATGAAAACCAAATTTGAAGCTCTTAAAGCTTCAACAACCTGAATTTGTAAGCTTAAATAACACTCAATGCTATGATAACTTCATTTTCTTCCATCTCCTCTCCATTTTAATCCAAGAAAATTTGAAAGTGCATTTATCTTGTTATATGTCATGATTCTTGGATAGTGATTAAATTGGTGCTGGTTTTCTTCGGTGGTGACTAAAGACGACGTTCCCGGTGCTTGACATTGCGAAATAACCACATATAAGGTTATTTTCCGGTAGATTTCGTGATTTTCCTTGATTTTTTTGCGAAATTAGACTTCATTTGTTAGTCTAACCGTCATAATATCATGTAAAGTCTACTATGTGGTCAATTTTGCAATTAAAAATTTATCGAGTTTCGAGCCCGTAGACTAAAATTTCAGTTTCCTTAATTTCATTTGAAAACAAAAAAATGTGGTTCAGACTGCATTATAATCTTTCCGTCAGATACTTCATTTGCAGTCTACTGAGGTGTATGTTTGCAATTGACCAAATTCTTGACTTTTTAGTTATGACTGCCGGACGAAGTCTTCTTACGATAATAAACGAGTAGACTTCTATAGTGACTATTTTTGGAGTTGACCAAAATATTTAAGCATTGACCGTAATATTATTATATTAAAATAATTAGTTGACTGCAAAAAAAGTCTACTAATTAAAAAATTAAAATGTTGGTCAACCCCAAAAATGACCACGGCAAACTGCAAACGAAGTCATTTAGAGACTTCGTACGTAGTCTACTTGGCGAAAGTCAAACTTGGTTCAATTGCAAAACTAACCACGACGAAATTTATATTTTCTTGTTGACGGATATATGAAGTCTATTTGTTAGACAGAAGTATACTGTAAAGTCAATGGGTTGGTCAATTGCAAAAATAACTAGAGTAGACTATAATCGAAGTTAACTTGTTGAAACTTTCTAAGAAGTCTACTTTGTTATATGTTTTTAATTGCAAAACTGACCAAAAAATTAACAAAGGAAGACAACAAAAGAAGTCAACTATTCTAGTAGACTTCATACGGTGTCTGCTTTATTAAATTGTAATTGCAAAAGTAGACCACACAAAATAGACTTCAAGGGAAGTATCTTCATAGAGGCTAGTTTATGTCTAAAATGTTGACATCAACATGAAGTCGTCATAATTTGAAAACCAATTTATTTAAATTGGTGAATAATTTTTAAGATTTTCTTGTTGTATTCTTTGATATATGTTATGTACTTGTTTCTATATGTTTTTGACATGATTATATATTATACATATAGAGAAATCAAATTTTTGGTTTTCTTAGGCAGTTAGGTCATTAACTTAGACTTATTTTCGAAGTCAACGTGTTCGAGTTCTGTGTGAAGTCTGTATTGATGACAAGAAAAATAATCTCGGTTTTAGAAAACCAATTCCGGTTTATTTGAAACAGTACCAGAAAAAATATAAAGAAACCGACTTCTCTGGCAGACTTCTTTACCAACTAACGTCAAATCAATTAAATCAATTTAAATCTTGTAATGATTATGTCGACGACTTCTTTGGCAGACTTTTGCACGGGAAACTGAACCGTCTGCAAATCAATCAAATCAATTTAATATTTGTAATGATTATGCTGAAGACTTATCCGAAAGACTTCTTCAAAGAATGTAGAATTCTATAAGTATGAAATGAAGTGATATAAAAATTTTCTAAGAATTACCCAACCGTGAATGAGTTCAGTCTCCAATACTACAATGAAGTGTATTCTTAACTATTAATTGTTATACTAAATTACAAATTTCTAGGATTTTTTTTCCAGTTTTTCTATATCAATCTTGGTTAGTGTTTTTTACTATCTATTTTATTATAATATATTATTATTGGTATGAAAGAATCAAATATTAGATAATAAAGACTTTTGCAGTAAAAGAATCAAGGGAATGAAACTTTGTTTATTACAGACTCTTAAATAACATGATCACTTCCCGTGCTAATATGTGTCTCTTTTAAACACATACCACACACATGTTCTTTGCTCATTCGCAGACTTATGTTACAAGAGTTTATGTACAATGGCGTTCTTCGGTTTGTTTGCTCCCACCACCTGCAAATTGTCTATTTTTAACATTGTACTTAAACACCTCCCACATGTATAATACAATCTAAACCAGATACAAGACTCGATGATATGTACGAAAAGCAACTCATGTTTTCTTCATTTTGGCCACAACAACATTTCAGTGAAATTTTCAAGGTCCTGCAGGTATTGTATATTTGTAGTCTCTCAACAACAACCATGAAACTTCAGCTCAAGAAACATCATCACACAAACTAACACAATTCACATAACATGAGCAAAGACAAAGCAAAAATCAGAAAGAGTTCATCTACAAAGTGAAAGAAGCATTAATAATCTAACATAAAATGATATAGCAAATTGAACAACAAATGAGCTTCAATCTCCACCTTCTCAGTGACACTCTCTTCGAATCTTACGCCCCACAGCTTGGTCTCCTTTAAGGTTGTGTTGTCATCATGGCTCATTAAATGAAACGGCGGCAGACTCCGTAACTTGCTTCCAATCCTGGCGAGAGAGAGATAGAACGATGTGTGGATGAGGCAGAAGGGGAAACCAATAATAGACAATGAAACGTTAAGTTGGATTTGGAGGCCACTGACCTAACTGCTGCTTGATCCACTTTCACTTGTAGTTGGTGCCAATTGTCCTACTACCTTGATGATATTCTCTGTTGAAGACGTTCTCAAATTCCTCTTGTAAGTGTTGACGACCTGCAAACAACTTTACAAGAAATCAATTGGAAACAGAACCATAGATCTTTTGAACGAAAATAAAACTTTACCTTGTCAGTCTAATGGTGGTTCTTCTTTCAATTGGCTCCTTGTTATCTTGGTCTTAAAGAAGTTCCTGAATAAAACAGGTTAGAATTTTCAAGAGGTTTGTTTTCTTAATTATAGACTGAGGGTGTAGTTTGCACCTAAAAACCTTACTTGTTTGTGAGGATGTTTCTTTACTTGTCGAGGTGATGTCTCTAAACCCTGTAAAAGTAACTCAATTTTCAAAAATAACAAATCTGAGAATTTCATCAATCTTAACACTACCTGAATCTCCTTCTGCCAGAAATAATCCATTATTAGTCGGAAGCTAAGAGAAGTCAAGTTCAAAATAATCTATTAGCAAACAAATCACTCACAACAAAGCAGCTACAAACAGCGTATAAGCAAATTTGAAACGAAATCAGAACTCAATAAAGAGCAAGGACTTAATACGAAATCCCGAACTCAGATCCAAAACGCAAGACCAGTCAAAAGCCTCTCGATGGTATTGTAGTATAATCAATTCTGACAATTTTGAGAAATTTAAACCTTGAGAAACGAGGATGAGGAAGAACCCTAATAAAAAGAGAATGAGAGACCCTAACCTCACCCGTACCACCAAGAAGAGCTTCATCGTTGCGGGTGCTCCGACGCATCTGTCGAAAAGATTCTTTGTTGCTCCGACTTTGCCGATGAATCCACCTCTTAGTTTCTTCTTCTATGTCGCTTTCCTCGGCTTCACCTCTCAGCATAACCAAAATCCTCCGGGATTGAAAATTTCAATTAGGGATCGGAGTACCAATAGCTTATTGTAAGGCAAGATCTCAAAAAGAGAGACATAGGATAAGACAAAGAAAAGAAGAAGACACTACCCGTCTAAAACTCGAGATTAGGGTTTGGACATCTAAAAGGTCGATCTCTACACCATGTTTGACAGAGAGAAGAACTGTAGATGACGTAGATGACGTAGATGACGAAGATGAAGAAGAAATGTGATTATGATGAGAGATAAAGATTTTTTCGTTTTAGAATCGCTTATCGCGAGAGAGAGAGGCAGAAGGTGGAAGAGGAAGAAATGAAAGTGATTAGGGTTAGGGTGAATGAAAATTAGGTATATATAACTCGGTTAATTAAAACTGATCGGTTATGCTCCGCTGAACCGAACCGAACTGGTAATCGAATTATTAAATTAATTCCGCCGATCGGTTTGTTGATTTTCTACTGCCGAAAACCGAACATCTCGGTTTAATCGGTTCGGTTTTCTCGGTTCTGACCGAATGCCCATGAATTAATAGTTGATGCTATAACAAAGTCAACCATCAATAGTCTAAAGAGAAGTCTACTTAAACAAACCCTAAATCAAATAATTTTAATCTAATCAGCCTTTCTTCTCTTAATTTGATTCGTTTATATGTATATTTGTTTTATTCCAATACAAGAAGTTTATGTGGTAATTATTTGGTCGTTAGATTTATTAAATTATTTTCTATAATTTTTTAATTAAAATTTAAACTATAATTAAGGAGTAGACATATTTTTATGTCTTCTATTTGACGTCAATTTGTAATCCACCTTAAAAAAATCTATAGCAGACTTCCTCCGGGTTACATCTGTCATTTTGATTTCTGTTTTTTGTTTGATCGTAAAGGAGTCAACTGTAATTTCATTATCTTTAGTGGTTATGTTTCTCAAATATCCAATATGGAATCTACGGTTTCATTCAAATGCAAATAAAGGTATAAAAATGCAATTGTGCCATGCCGAATTTGGGGTAGAAGAAAATAGAAAACGTTGAAAAATAAGAAAATACAAACATTCCAAGCTGAATGAAAATTAAAAAAACGACTAAAGTTTAGAATTTGGCTTATAATAAGCATAAACAGCATAGAAACTCTGACATAATGTGAGAAGTAACAGTATAACTGCAGCTGAGAAAGAAAAATATGCCCAAGGATTATTGAAGTACTTGTGTGTCAAGGTAGCCTTCAAGACATTCCACTTACGATTGTAATAACGGTTTACGTCACCAGACAGTCGAGATAGATGACTATCTTTGGGATCAAAAACCACTTCTTGACACAGCCGGTTGAACAAATCAGCAACTTCAGAATCACTCCCAAGCCAATGCTCGATGATACCACAATAGTGCAAGTAGCTTACATCTTCGTCAGAGTTTATTAGATTATCCATAAATATTATGTAGGATGTTATGTGGTTGCTCGATTCCATATGGCACTGCTCAAAAGCTATAAGATTTGAGAAGAGAGACTTGGTACCTACAATAAACATGAGAGGGAATTTGGCTTTTTATACAAACATATAATATAAAGTAAGAAATAAAAGAAGATGTTTTAGCTTACCATCATGGATTAGTAGTTTGGGTATTTCTAGATAACCACTTTTGAATTCAATATCCCAAAACCGGTCAGTTTTCCTTTTTCTAAACTTAACACCAGCTTCCCTTAGTTCCGTCACGCAATGTACAAGTTGTTGTTGTCGCTTGTCCACCACTCGCGTATTCCTCGTTAATCTCTTTAGTAGAGATCTTGTATTTGGTGTAGGACTAGACTGGAGTAGACTTCGACGGAAAACATCTAGACAGTGCAACTCACCCTTGTCACCAAGTGTGTCCAAGGATTTTTCCAGCCAGTTCATGAGTTTTGCCTGGTCCGGTTTGGTGAAGGCCTCACCCGTTGGCATTAGCGGGTCAAAAAACTTAACGGCTACATGTGCCACTATACCGGTTTGGTTCTGTGTACCGAGCTGTAACTCTAATAACCGGTCGAGGACGAACAGAGGAAGTTGATTTTCCAGCATTATCATGTCACGTTGAATCGAATGCATCAATCCTCGCATCGCAAAAACCGGGTCGTTGCGTGCATATCTACTCAGTACAGACAAAAAATCAACGAACCGAAATAAGACCGGTTTAGCAAATAGATTAGATAAAAAAACCAGAAAATTTTATTTTACGCTTACCCGATTTCAGGAAAGCCTTCAACGGTTCCCCTAAAGAGCTCCAGAACAAAACAGCCATCAAGAACAAGCATTTCTGTAAACTCATTACTGCTCAAACTAATAGGACCTTCATAGCAAGCACGGGCCTTCTCTTCAAGCTCTCTCATGGCATTAGTATACATTTCGATGCGCTGCTTCAAACGTTTCAAGACCTTATTGACGGCGCGCCACTTATGGCGCTCCATAGGTCGGAGACGCTTTTTACCGTGGTGGTACGGACCAAGGGAAACGGTCTGAGGGAAATACGACTTCTTGTCGTTCTCTTGCAGGTAATGTGGAATTCTGTAGATGCATAGCTTTCCCCAGATTGTTGTGTCGTCGTCTCTATTTGCTTGCTCGAGCTTGTCTCTTATTGAGATCACCCAACTGTCTCCTCCTGTGTTGTCTCCTGGCTTGTCTTCTATCACCTCCTTACCGGGCTCGGAATGAGTCTGTTTGTGGTTCTGTAAGTTTTGTTCTTGAATCGGTCTGGTAATTTCGGGTCTTGAAACATGGAGATTCTGATCTTGAACCGGTTCCGAGTGTTTGTTTTTGGTTTGAAATTTTTGGCGGAGCTTGAGACTGAGCAAGTACCACGTCAACATATCTTTGTTGATGAAAAGTGGTTGTCCATCGGAATGAACATTAACTAAAACCATTTTTTTTTTCTGGTTGAAGTATTTTGAGGAGATTTAGAGCGAGAGCTGTAATAGCAAAGTGTTAAATGGACAACGCTGTAACTAATTTAAAGTTGTGTGATTTGGCCATAGGGTTTGCTTATTTTCCAATCTACAAAAGTCTTTTAAAAAGACTTCGTACGCTTATTAAAAGACTCTCATTAATGCTTGTAGTATTTTCCATAAATCATAAATGAAATTCAAATATCCAACTACTCATAATAAAGACTAAAAAATCATAAAAAAAGACTCATAATTTGCTTGTAGTATAGGGAGTAGTATATAATAATAACTATATATTAAATGAGTGAAACTTTGGACCCTTCTATAAAAAAATCCTCTTATATTTTTGTGGTTTTGTTAACAAGATTGAAAACAATACAAAGTTACAAACTCCTAAAAGTATAATGATTTTTTTTAACCTTATCCAAGCTATATTTGAAATTTGGTATACAATCAAAAAATATTATGAGAAAAAATATTACATAGTAAACTTGATCAAATACAATTTTTTTTTGTGAAATATATTTATAGAATTTGTTCTTTTTAGGTTTGGATAGTGGGTTACCGGGTCTCTTAGTAAATTGAGTTAGACACTTGTCAACTTTTCTCATGGACTTCATAGATTGTAATATCGTATAGCAAATTAGCTTAATGCTCCCTTCTTTCTAGCGTCAAACTATTTGTGTAGAAATTAGTTATCGCTCTCCTTGCAGACTTGCACTTGTTTTTTAGGATCGATCACGATGAGAAAGATGATCAAGGTCGATCGTTCAGGTTACCGGTGTTCTGCCTCACAATATAAGACTTGGAAAGAGCTAAAGCATGGGATACAACCACGAAAGGTGAGATGCATGCAATTACTTAACACTGATACAAAAAAAAAAAAAAAAAA